>NC_134892.1:20692001-20799501 GCF_041734735.1 Babylonia areolata
TTCAGCTCAATTCAAAATACATTGTATTTAGAAAGCCAACATAATCTGGAACAGTTCGGAGATTAGATGGAGTATTTGTATTTGTATTTATGTTTGTTTTTATCACAATAGATTTCTCTGTGTGAAATTCGGGCTGCTCTCCCCAGGGAGAGCGCGTCGCTACACTACAGCGCCACCCTTTTTTTTTTTTTTTTTTTTTTTTTGCATTTCTTCCTGCGTGCAGTTTTATTTGTTTTTCCTATCGAAGTGGATTTTTCTACAGAATTTTGCCACGAACATCCCTTTTGTTGCCGTGGGTTCTTTTACGTGCGCTAAGTGCATGCTGCACACGGGACCTCGGTTTATCGTCTCATCCGAATGACTAGCGTCCAGACCACCACTCAAGGTCTAGTGGAGGGGGAGAAAATATCGGCGGCTGAGCCGTGATTCGAACCAGCACGCTCAGATTCTCTCGCTTCCTAGGCGGACGCGTTACCTCTAGGCCATCACTCCAGTAGTTGTAGAAAAATAAGATGCTCGTCTGCCAACACACTGTCCATGAGGGTTCGAGTTCGAATCTCGCTCTTGCCCTTTCTTCCAAGTTTGACAGGGGAATCAATCTGAGCGTACTGTCGTTGGAAGGAGACGAAAAATCTGAGGTCCTGTTTGCAGCAGGCGCTTGGCGCACTGAAAACGAAATTCTGCAAAATTCTGTACAGTAAACCACTCTGCCAAGTTCGCTCTCCCAATCCGCCCCTCAACGACGACAACCGATCCATACTTCCCCCCCCCCCCACCCGCACCCCAGCCACCCCCACGCCCCACACCCCACACCCCCATCTACCAACCTGCAGGGGAGCGGAAGGCACGATCCACAGGTTGGTGACCACGTCCTGTATCCTCTGACAGTCCACGGACATCAGGTTAACCACTGAGCCCCCCGTGAACTCTTGCTTCGCTTCGTTACTCACCGTCAGGGCCTACAGGCATGACGATCAGTATCAGTATCAGTAGCAGTATCAGTAGCTCAAGGAGGCGTCACTGCGTTCGGTCAAATCCACATACGCTACACCACATCTGCCGAGCAGATGCCTGACCAGCAGCGTAACCCAACGCGCTTAGTCAGGCCTCGAAAAAAAAATTTTAATAATAAATAAAATAAATAAATAAATTTAAAATAATAAAACAAAATAAAATGAATAAAACAAAAAGAATAATGGTTTGGCCAAGCTGTTTTTTTCACAGTGCTACCAAATAATTGCGTAACTGAGTTAAGTTTAGAACAACTAATACAATCCTTTGCCTGTTAACAGACTGCGTTTTGACAATTTACCCAGAAATGAAAGAATCTGTGATAAATGTTCCACAAACGACCTAGCTGATGAGTTTCACTGTTTTTTGAAAGCATCAGACAAAATTTTTTCCTTGGTATTATCGATGGGTGTATGTATGTGTGTTTGTATGGGTTTATGTGTGTTTGTATGGGTTTATGTGCCTTGCCTTGTTTGCCTTCCCTGCCCTGCCCTGCCCTGCCTTGCCCTGCCCTGCCTTGCCCTGCCCTGCCCTGCCCTGCCTTGCCTTGCCTTGCCTTGGCCTGCCTTGCCCTGCCTTGCCTTGCCCTGCCCTGCGCTGCCATGCCATGCCCTGCCTTGCCTTGCCTTGCCTTGCCTTGCCTTGCCTTGCCCTGCCCTGCCTTGCCTTGCCTTGCCCTGCCCTGCCCTGCCCTGCCCTGCCCTGCCCTGCCTTGCCCTTGCCCTGCCCTGCCCTGCCCTGCCTTGCCTTGCCTTGCCCTGTCTTCCTTGCCCTGCCCTGCCCTGCCCTGCCCTGCCCTGCCTTGCCTTGCCTTGCCTTGCCTTGCCTTGCCTTGCCTTGCCCTGCCTTACCCTTGCCCTGCCCTGCCCTGCCCTGCCCTGCCCTGCCTTGCCTTGCCTTGCCCTACCCTGCCCTGCCCTTGCCCTGCCCTGCCTTGCCCTGCCCTTTCCCTGCCCTGCCTCGCTTTGCCCTGTTCTGCCCTGCCTTGCCCTGCCTTGCCTTGCCTTGCCTTGCCCTGCCCTGCCCTGCCCTGCCCTGCCTTGCCTTGCCTTGCCTTGCCCTTCCTTGCCTTGCCTTGTCTTGCCTTGCCTTGCCCTGCCCTGCCTTGCCTTGCCTTGCCCTGCCCTGCCTTGCCCTGCCCTGCCTTGCCTTGCCTTGCCTTGCCTTGCCTTGCCCTGCCTTGCCTTGCCCTGCCCTGCCCTGCCTTGCCCTGCCTTGCCTTGCTCTGCCCTGCCTTGCCCTGCCCTGCCCTGCCCTTGCCTTGCCTTGCCTTGAGTGCTCAAACCATCATCTTGAGGTGGCGCTTTCTCAATGTGTAGAACCAGGGCAGCTCTGATCTTCATGGTCGTCTTCCTCTCTCTCTGTCTCTCCCACATCTCTGTCTCTCTCTCTCTCTGTTTCTGTCTCTGTCTCTCCCCACGCTATGGCACACACAACGCACTACCTTGTTGCAGATGGCGGCCACAAGAGCAATTTTTATCTTTACTGCCGTCTTCATCCCTCCTTCTGTCTCTGTCTCGCCCATCCTCTCTCTCTCTCTCTGTCTCTCTCTCTTTCTCTCTGCCACCACCTCCTTATCTCTCTTTGTCTCCACACTCTCTCTCTCTCTCTCTGCCATCTCTTTCTCACATGTCTTTATGTCTCATTTTGCTAAGTATCATCTCTCTCTCTCTCTCTCTCTCTCTCTCTCTCTCTCTCTTCCTTTCTCTCTCTCTCTCTGTCACTCTGTCACCTCTGTGTGTGTGTGTGTGTGTGTGTGTGTGTGTGTGTGTGTTGTGTGTGTGTGTGTCACGGCTACAGTACACTTACCACGGCAGTTTAGACATTCACTGCCGTCTTCATCTCTCTCTCTCTCTCTCTCTCTCTCTCTCTCTCTCTCTCTCTCTCTGTGCCACCTCCCCTCTCTCTCTTTCTCTCCACTCTCTCTCTCCCATCTCTTTATCACACTGTCTATGTCTCTGCTGAGTATCCTCTCTCTCTCTCTCTCTCTCTCTCTCTTTCTCTTCACGCCACGGCCACAGTATCTTTCTCTGTCACCCCCCTCCCCCACCTCTCTCTCTCTTTCTGTTCGCCCCAGCCATAGGACACTACCTTGTTGTAAATAGCGGCCACCTGGGCAGTTTTGATTTTTATGGTCGTCCTCATATCTCTCTCTCCTCTTCCTCTCTCTCTCACAGCCCCCCCCCCCCACCCCCCCCTCAACCCCTGGCTCCCCCTCCCCGTCTCTCTGACTGTCTCTGTCTCTGTCTGCCACCCCCTCTCTCTCTCCACGCCACAGCCACAGCACACTACCTTGTTGTAAATAGCGGCCACCAGAGCAGTTTTGATCTTCATGGCCACGTTGTAGGAACGGTACGAGTTCTGGTTGAAGAACACGGAGTAGAGGAAACTGACGACGAAGAAAGCGACGACCAGTATCCATCCCTGCCACCTGTAGTGGTCTCCCTTGTTCTCGATGTAAGCGATGAGGGCGCTGCACGTTATGACGAACAGTGGGTGGGTGGATGAATGGAAAGATGGGTGAATGGGTGGATGGGTTGGATGAGTCGGTGAGGGGTGGGTCGATGGTGATGAAGATATGGAGTGAGTGTGGAGTGATGGCCTAGAGGTAACGCGTGCGCACAGGAAGCGAGAGAATCTGAGCGCGCTGGTTCGAATCACGGCTCAGCCGCCAATATTTTCTCCCCCTCCACTAGATCTTAAGTGGACGCTAGTCATTCGGATGAGACGATAAACCGAGGTCCCGGGTCCCGTGTGCAGCATGCACCTAGCGCACGTAAAAGAACCCACGGCAACAAAAGGGTTGCTTCTGGCAAAATTCTGTAGAAAAATCCACTTGGATAGAAAAAACAAATAAAACTGCACGCAGGAAAAAATACCAAAAAAAGTGGGTGGCGCTGTAGTATAGCAACCCCAATTTCACACAGAGAAATCTGTTGTGATAAAAAGAAATACAATACAAATACAAAATACAAATACAATATACACGCCCATCCTCGGTCGGAGACCAAGCTCTAAGCGCTGTACAAACACGGAGTCATTTACACAACAGGCTGCCTACCTGGGTAGAACCGGCTGTACGGCTGCCATTTGGGCGCTCGTCATTCGTTTCCTGTCTCATTCAGGTTTCAGTTACACACACATATACACTCATACAGATCTGTAACATTTTACGTGTATGACCATTTCGTTCTTTCCCCCCGCCATTTAGGCAGCCATATTCCGTTTTCCGGGGTGTGCATGTCAGCATGTCCTTGCATGCCATGAGTATGTTCTTCTTTCCAGTATCCACCGAACGCTGACATGGATTACGGGAGCTTTAAGGTGCGTATTTGAACTTCTGCGTGGGTGGTGGGTGTATGGGTGGATGGATGATGGGTGGTTGGGTGGGTGGACTGGTGGGAAGATGGTGGGTGGGTGGGTGGGTGGTTGAGTGGATGGATGGGTGGGGGGTGGTTGGTTGAGTGGTTGGGTGGGTGGATGGATGTACGAAGGCAGTGCACGTACGTACGTATATATGTATGCATGTAGGTAGGTAGGTAGGTAGGTAGGTAGACAGGTATGTATATATGCATGTATGCAAACATATCAAACAGATGAGCTGCAAGGATCATACTCCTGAAGAAGTGTGCAAGGCATTCAGCAAAGAATCTCTCTACAGGCAGCCAGCGTTGTTCTAATCCAGTGTTCACCACAGATCAAGGTCCGACGCCCCGTTTAAGCGTGCTGTGGTTGTTCTTGTTTTCCTCACTTCATCCAGGTGTGACAGGGTACCCTAACTTCGGTTAAGGAAGGTTGAACGCGGCGGAAGGAGAGGACTGGGCCCCCCCTTCCTATGCCATACCTCAAACACTGTGGATCTGAATTCACTGCCTCTGTAGCCTTAGGCTATGGGACCTTGATTTGATTTGATCTGGATACTTACATAACGATTATCATCGGTCGGAGACCAAGCTCAAAGCGCTTTACAAACTCGGGGTCATTTGCACAACAGGCTGCCTACCTGGGTAGAGCCGACTGACGGCTGCCATTGAGCGCTCATCATTCGTTTCCTGTGTCGTTCAATCAGATTTCAGTTACGCACACATACACGCTCATACAGACATGCAACATTTTACATGTGTGACCGTTTTGTTCATACACCCCGCCATTTAGGCAGCTATACTGTGTATGATTGGCCCAACACTCGGCTTATATCACAGATTGACATAAGTTTACATTTGGGCCAACAGCAAAGTGAGAGCTGTATTATCAATGGTTTCTCCAGTCAATGGGAAACCATTTACAGCTTAGTCTTTTGTGAAGGACTATGACTCTCAAACTAGGAGGCAAAATTGCACTAGCTAGCTCTTAGTGCTGCAGTCTTGTGGGCTAGTTGGCCTTTGGGAACCATCCCAACGCCGACTGTCCTAAAAACCCTCTTGGCCGAGAGAGTGGGGATGTACTTTGGCAAGACACTCTCCACTATAATCAAATTCTAGCCCAAACAGTCGGAACAGCAGTTGCCTCCTCTGCTGTTCTGATGGTCATAGTCGGACACGACTGACTATCACACTGTGCATGTTCTTGTTTCCGTAACCCACTGAACGCTGACGTGGATCACAGGATTTTTAACGTGCGTATTTCATCTTCTGCGTGCGCATACTCACCTTTTAAGATATTATTCCATGTTTATCTTCCTATCCTACCTCAGCAGAATGGGGTTGGCAAACTGAAGCACATCCGCCACGAGACGCATGACATGCGCGTAGAACATTTCCGGGTAGAAAACACGAAAGAGCACTCTGACTAAAGATGGGGGACGTTGGAATCGCTGAGTGCTCCCCCCTTCTGTTGGCTTGCCTGCAACGCACATACACACACACACACACACACACACACAGACAGACACATACGCATACACACACGCACACACACGCACGCGCACACACACTCACTCAAACACACACACACGCGCGCAAACACATGCACGCAAGCACGCACACATACAGACACTTCACACACACACACACACACACACACACACACACACACACACAAACGCATGCACGCACGCACGCACTTCACAAACATACACAGGCACACGCACACACACCCACACACAGGCACACACACACACACAACCCCCCCCCCCCCCTCCCCACACACACACATTCATTTTGATTTGTCTTCCGCAGCCACTTGCCATGGGCGAATTGTTCACTGCCATTGCCTTGATATCCATGCAGGGTCAACAAGGGAAGAAACTGCTGCTTTATCAGACATACAAAAATGTAATGGTTCCCTCCCTTTACCATCATCTGTCTTTTTTTCTTTCAGTGCGCCTAACTTGATGTATTTATCAATCTAAGACGGGGAAGTTAGCTATATATCTGAACGTGTTTTCTTCCACTACCGTGTTGTGTCATTCACACACACACCCGCGCGCGCGCACACACACATGCACGCACGTACGTACGCGCGCTCGCAAACACATTGTGTGTGTGTGTGTGTGCGCGCGCGTATATATGTGTGTGTGTGTGTGTGTGTGTGTGTGTGTGTGTGTGTATCTGTGTGTGTGTGTGTGTGTGTGTGTGTGTGTGTGTGTGTGCATGTGTACGGTGTGCGTGTGTATCTGTGTGTGTCTGTGTGTGTCTGTGTGCAGTGAAAATACCAACCAAGTAATTTCGTTTTCTCGTTCAGCTGTGATGCATCTTCGTCCTTGGCACGGTGAGATCGACGTTTCAGTCTGGAAACAGAAGCACAGCATCGAATCAGATAAACAACACTGCATATATGTATTTGTATTTGTATTTCTTTTTATCACAACAGATTTCTCTGTGTGAAATTCGGGCTGCTCTCCCCAGGGAGAGCGCGTCGCTACACTACAGCGCCACCCTTTTTTTGGTGTATTTTTTCCTGCGTGCAGTTTTATTTGTTTTTCCTATCGCAGTGGATTTTTCTACAGAATTTTGCCAGGAGCAACCCTTTTGTTGCCGCGGGTTCTTTTACGTGCGCTAAGTGCATGCTGCACACGGGACCTCGGTTTATCATCTCATCCGAATGACTAGCGTCCAGACCACCACTCAAGGTCTAGTGGAGGGGGAGAAAATATCGGCGGCTGAGCCGTGATTCGAACCAACGCGCTCAGATTCTCTCGCTTCCTAGGCGGACGCGTTACCTCTAGGCCATCACTCCACTAATGTCCATGGTTAGGATGTTGTTGGCAATGTGTGTGAGAACAATACCAATTAACCACTTGACTGCAAAACCGTTGTGAAATGAGATCAGTATGCCATGAATTTGAAGTGCAGTCGCTACTTTTGTGTACTTTAGACTTCAGGAGCCAGTTGCATTGCTCGGACGGAAGAGCCTAGTATGGTCGTAATCCGCTACTAACTGTGTGTGGTATGGAACTGACCAATGGCGCAGTTCGGTCAACGTAGGTATTTAGTCACGTGTAACTGTCAAAAAGTTAGAAACCAAGCAATGCAACTGGCTCCAGAACTCTTTATTTGCTTCAAATAGAAAATGTTGGTATCAATGATATGAATGATTTGTTGTTGTTCCCTGAACGAACGTGATGCAGTCCAGAGAAGAAATCAAATAAACAAAATGGTAACACACGTAAAATGATGCATGTCTGTCTGAGTCTGTGTGCGTGCCTGAAATCTGATTGAATGACACAGGAAACGAATGACGAGCGCCCAATGGCAGCCGTCAGTCGGCTCTACCCAGGTAGGCAGCCTGTTGTGCAAAATGTCCCCGAGTTTGTAAAGCGCTTAGAGATTGGATTCCGACCGAAGATTGGCGCTACATAAGTATCCATATCATCATCATCATCATCAAATGAACTTCCTCTTTCGCTTCGTCAAGTCTCCACACTCAGCTCTTTCAAGTCTGGCCTTGAAACCCACCTCTTCCCAAAAATAGCCTCTGTTCACTGCCTCTTCCTTGTCTTCAGTTTCTCCAGTTTTAGAGTTATGCATGCGTGTGAATGACTGGTGCGAAAGCGCTTTGATTTGTCTCAACACAAGAATAGTTCAGCACTACAGAAATACCATTATTATTATTATATTAAATCCTTCTGGCGCTCCTGGCTGTCTCAAATCTATGACCCACCTACCCCCTCCCATCATTCCCCTCGAACATCCCCGCCTTCTGTTCATACCTGCACACTGTCGCCTTGGCCAGCTCTCGCGCCCATCTGCACGTGAAATCCGGCAGGAGTCGCGACGTCATCAGGCTGGGAGGTAACTCCCACACATCGTTCGGGACCAGGGGAGATTTATAGCCCTTGAAAACTAACCTGGGTTGGAAATAAACCATTTAAAAAAAAAACCAAAAAAACAGGGAATTGAAGAGAGTTGGTTTGTAATTTGTATGTCGATTATACGACGAAGAAAATGAAACCGTTAAAGTTTTTGAATCTTGAGATTTTGAGTCGTGTGTGTGTGTGCGCGTGTGTGTGTGTGTGTTTTCTTATGTAGTGGGTTGAAAAAAAAAAAGCGCGGCATGTAAATTGCTTATCTCATATCTCTCGTTAAAGTAAAATTTCGTTTCATTTCGTTTTGTTTTTGTTCTCTCTCTCTCTCTCTCTCTCTCTCTCTCTCTCTCTCTCTCTCTCTCTCTCTCTCTCTCTCTCTCTCTCGTGTGTGTGTGTGTGTTTGTATCTCTGTGTGTGTTCGTGTGTGTGTGTGTGTGTGTGTGTGTGTATCTGTGTGTGTTTTCGTGTGTGTGTGACTCTGTGTGTGTGTGTGTGTGTGTGTGATATATATATATATATATATATATATATAGAGAGAGAGAGAGAGAGAGAGAGAGAGAGAGAACACTGAACACTGATCATTGAACACTGAAAGGTTCAATATCATTAGTTATACAGCTCTGGTGACATGGGGGTGCAAATCAGAACAATAATTATCACAATAACGAATCAAAATAAAACAGAAAAGAAACATATTGGAACTTAAATAAACTAACGATCGACCATCCATTTTCAAAGTTCATGAAAACAAAAGCATTTTTTTTCTATCCATGTAATTAAGCTATTGACACGAATTACTCTCCTTTCGAATATTATAGTCTTCAGCAATGTACTTCGCCAGTAATCTTACTGCATCGTCATCGTAATTCATTTCCAACACACTAATGGTATCTTAACTCTCTCCATACGAACGGCGAAAGAGACGACGCTAACTGCGTTTCACCCCAATTACCATCATCAAAATATTGCAAGCGGAAGGCTCTTATACTGAAGACGTGAATGTTGACAAAGAATACCACAATTCTGACGACGGAAGCTAAAGGTTGGGTCATTGAGACACTCACTGAACATCCGAGGGGTCTGTGTAGAGGAGAAGAGAGGACTGGCCGTACTGAGTGAGCTCATTGCAGTACTTGCTTTGGAAACAACACATTTTTAACGAACAGTGATTCGCAGTTGAATATATAAAAAAAAAAAATGCATGTCATCTTCTCTTTGAAACCCACACATTGGACAAGGGGAGAGTGTGGATGGTTCGGCGTAAACCTACCTTGGATGTGCGATCAAGCCAAGCGTTCTGAGTCTAAATCTGGCAATACTTACTCTATGCCATTTATTTGATACTGTTCTGATATGCTTCTCTGGCTCAAGCATACTTTTGAAACTAATATATATATATATATATATATATATATATATATATGTATGTATATATATGTATATATATATATATATATATATATATATATATTTCATAACTTTCCATTTTACAATGTCAATTTTGTTTATATGAGAGAGAGAGAGAGAGAGAGAGAGAGGAGGGGGCGGGGGTGGGGGGGGGGGGTGAGGGGCTGAGCAAATGAGCTGAATACCGTTCGTTTCCACATGATAGGAAAATGTCGGCATTTCCAGGAGAGAAAAAAAAAAGAAGAAATATTTACCCTGTTACCCAGTGGAACGTGACTTTCGATGGAAACGATGCTCTCAGCTCAGGACTTTGTGGCTGCAGCACACACACACACACACACACACACACACACACACACACACACACACACACACATAGGACAGGTTTTCATACAGTGACAAATATGTTTGCACAACTGCACGGGTGGTCATCAGAAAATATGGTAGACAAATGGAGAAACAAAATCAGCAGGAAAGAAAAAGTGACGAACGAATGAATTGATAAATGAATGAATCTAAATGATTGAATGGCTGAATAGATAGGTAAGTAGATAAATGAAATTCGGGCTGCTCTCCCCAGGGAGAGCACGTCGCTACACTACACCACCACCCATTTTGGGGGGTATTTTTTCCTGCGTGCAGTTTTATTTGTTTTTCCTATCGAAGTGGATTTTTCTACATAATTTTGCCACGAACAACCCTTTTGTTGCCGTGGGTTCTTTTACGTGTGCTAAGTGCATGCTGCACACGGGGCCTCGGTTTATCTTCTCATCCGAATGACTCGCGTCCAGACCACCACTCAAGGTCTAGTGGAGGCGGAGAAAATATCGGCGGCTGAGCCGTGATTCGAACCAGCACGCTCTGATTCTCTCGCGTCCTAGGCGGACGCGTTACCTCTAGGCCATCACTCCACATTTTTCACTGTAGATTTACACACTAAAAGTAATGACTGCATTTCAAACTCACTTGGATATCATTCCACCACGATTTGACAGTCAAAAAGTTTTCGTGGAATTTATTTCAGATTATCTTTTCTGTCAACAGAGCTGTTACTGATATTTTGTTTAGAGGTTAAAGGTTAAAGGTCCCGTATACTTTCACAGCCACAGTGAATTTATGTCCACTGTGTCCAGGACTCAGCACAGGCAGGCGGGGCCCAGTCCTCTCCTTCTGCCGTTCTAACCTTCCCCAACCAATGTCTGGTACCCATTCACTCCCTGATGGAGTGAGGTTAATCGGAGTAAAGTCCCTTTCCCAAGGGACACAACACCATGCCGAAACGGGGCCTCGAACCCTGATCACTGATGAACACTGGATCACAAGTCCCAAAGCCTAATCGAAAAAAAGACATAGCATTACGAATGAATAAAGTAATGCATTTCTTCTTCTTCTTCTTCTTCTTCTTTGTTCGTGGGCTGCAACTCCCACGTTCACTCGTATATACACGAGTGGGCTTTTACGTGTATGACCGTTTTTACCCCGCCATGTAGGCAGCCATACTCCGCTTTCGGGGGTGTGCATGCTGGGTATGTACTTGTTTCCATAACCCACCGAACGCTGACATGGATTACAGGATCTTTAACGTGCGTATTTGATCTTCTGCTTGCGTATACACACGAAGGGGGTTCAGGCACTAGCGGGTCTGCCTGCGCATATGTTGACCTGGGAGATCGGAAAAATCTCCACCCTTTACCCACCAGGCGCCGTCACCGAGATTCGAACCCGGGACCCTCAGATTGAGAGTCCAACGCTTTAACCATTCGGCTATTGCGCCCGTCTAATGTATTTCATTTCCTGAGCATTTGTTCAAACCCATACACCCACATACCCGCGTCTAAACGCGTTGGGTTATGCTGCTGGTCAGGATTCTGAAGCGTGTATTACGGATTTTTCCGTACGCAATGACGCCTCCTTGTGAAACTGAAACAGAAACAGAAACTGAAACCATATACCCACCTTCCCGCCTCTACGAGCACAGACGTGGACCACGGGCTCTGCGATGCTGTGCAGAACGAGCTGCAGGGCGATGAAAACGAAGGAAGCGACGAAGATGCTGGATAAAATGAAGCTGTCCACACCTTCCTGCCCTCAAACCAACGGTATCATCAACATCGGTAACTAAACAAAACCGTCATACACGTAAAATGTTACATGTCTGTCTGAGTGTGTATATGTGCGTGCCTGAAATCTAATTGAATGACACAGGAAACGAATGATGAGCGCCCAGTGGCAGCCGTCAGTCGGCTCTACCCAATTAGGCAGCCTGTGGTGCAAATGACCCCGTGTTTGTAAAGCGTTTAGAGTTTGGTCTCCGACCGAGGACAGGCGCTATATAAGTATCCTATCAATCAATCAATCAGACAAACAAAACGAGAAAAGCACATTTGCTTCAACTTACCTATTGATTGATTTATTGATTTGTTTGTTTATTTACTCATTCATTTATCGATTTTTTTTTTTATTCAGTTAGTTTGTTGGTTAGCTGGTTAGGTAGTTAGTTAGTTTGTTATCCATATATACACACACACATATATATATATATATATATATATATATATATATATATGTTTATTTATTCATTTAATTAATTTCTTATTCATACATTCATTCATTCATTTATCTCTCTTTTTTTTTTCAATCAAGACCTAAGCGGTCTGGGTTACGCTGCTGGTCAGGCATCAGCTTAGTAGACGTGGTGTAGCGTATATGTTAAGACTTGTTCGAACACAGCAACACCTCTTTGAGTAACCTGAACTGACCTGAACTGAAAGGAATACACAGAGAGGCGCACAGAACCCACCTCCTCAACGACAGACGTGTACAGCAGAACAATATGCACGCTGAACGCCAGAAACCAGAAGAGGAAGAGGACACACGATGACGTCACTTCCGCTTTCCTCGACAACACGGTCAGTACCGCGGCGAGAATCTGTATGAATCACAATCACCATCATCATCATCATCATCACCATCATCATCATCATCATCATCATCATCACCATCATCATCATCAGCAGCAGCAGCAGCAGCAGCATCTAGCTATAGCATTGTCATCATCATTATCATAATCATCATCATCATCATTGTCGTCTTAGTCATCATTATCGTTGTTGTCATTATCATGGTCGTCGTCGTTGTCATCGTCGTCGTCGTTTTTCATTTACGTGAATCATCGTTTTTATTTGTGGGTTCGACGGGTACAATAGCCGAGTGGTTAAAGGTTGGACTTTCATTCTGAGGTTCCTGGGTTCGAATCTCGGTAACGGCGCCTAGTAGGGTAAATGATGGAGATTTTCTGATCTCCTAGGTCAACATAATTTATGTGTAGACCTGCTTGTGCCTGAACCCCCTTCGTGTGTACACGCAAGCAGAAGATCAAATACTCACGTTAAATATCCTGTAATCCATGTCAGCGTTCGGTGGATCATGGAAACAAAAACCCATACCCAGCATGCACACACCCCGAAAACGGAGTATGGCTGCCTGCATGGCGGGGGTAAAAACAGTCATACACGTAAAAGCCCACGCGTGTACATACGAGTGAACGTGGAAGTTGCAGCCCATGAAACGAAGAAGAAGAAGAATTTGTGGGTAAATTATGTCTGTTGTGTTTATCCTCGCCAGAAACACAAACCACGCCTTGATAAAAAGTGTGGCTGAAAGAAATGCGGCTCAAAGCAGCGTATCACTCACCACTGCTGATGCATAGAACTATGTATAGGCCATCATTTAACCCATTGACGACTGCCGACAAGTATACTCGTCAGTGACGGGCTGTCGCTTCAGTGAGACAAGACAAGCGTTTATAGGTCAGGACGTCAGCCACTATTCCTCATTTAGATCACTTCCTTCTTTTTTTTTCTTCCATTAATGTTCAGCGGTCATAACTTTGACCATTACTAACATTTTCCGTTACACGACCAACATCGACTTGCCGATGCCTCTGTCATGGTTTTATGCATACTGGGTATTTTCGTATCTCCATAACCCACCGAACACTGACATGGGTTAGAGGATCTTTAACGTGCGTATTTGATCTTCTGCGTGCGTATACACACGAAGGGGGTTCAGGCACTAACAGGTCTGCTCATATGTTGACCTGGGAGATCGGAAAAATCTCCACCTTTACCCACCAGGCACCGTTACCGTGATTCGAACCCGGAACCTTCAGACTGAAAGTCCAATGCTTAAACCACCCGGCTATTGCGCCCGTCAGCCACTATTCCTTTTGGGGTTGCATAATGTTTGTTCAGCTACATCGATCACATCATTAAAAAGTATGCAAAACAGTAGCAGCTATACTTCACATTCATGTCACACTGATCTCGTTTCAGCAAACCTCAGCAGTCAATGGGTTAAATGGTACTTTGTTCCTGTCCGTTACGCCCTCTGGTGTGTAGGGCAGCACGGAAGAACCGTCACTCTTGTCTGTTTTGCGTCAGTCTTGGGATGGAGGGTTTGATATTGCTTTCGCTTTCATAATGTCTTCATGATCTAGTACATATGGATGATGATGATGATGATGATGATGATGTTGCTGCTGTTTAGTGCTGCTATACTTTTCTCCATTACAATGAGGAGCCATTTACAGCTTAGTCTTTTGTGAAGGACTGCGACTCTCAAACCAGGAGGCAAGACAGCACTGGTTCTTCGTGCTGCAGCCTTGTGGGCTAGTTGGCCTTTGGGGACCATCCCAACGCCGACTGTCCTAAAACCCTCTTGGCCGAGAGTGTTGGGGATATAACTTGGGCAAGACATTCTCCACTATAATCAAAATTCTAGCCCATAATTATAGTCGGGACAGCAGTTGCCTTCTGTGCTGTTCTGATAGTGATTGTCGGGCACGACTATTATACTACTCACAAACGTAGCAGCTTTGACGGCGCATCCCAGATAGAAGGCGGTGGACACTGGGTGATGCTGAAGGTCTTCCTGCTTTCCCACCAGACCTTCCAGACAGGCCAGCACGGCCAGCACCACACACAGCAGCTATGGACACACAGTTTCGGTTTCGGTTTCGGTTTCTCAGGGGAGGTGGCAGAATGGTTAAGACGCTTATCTGTCAATACAGTGTCTGTGAAGGTCTGGGTTCGAATCCCACTCTGGCCCCTTTTTTCCAAGATTGACTGGAAAATCATACTGAGCGTCTGGTGGTGGGGTTTTTTGGTGGTTTTTTTTTTTTTTTTTTTTTTTTTTTTTTTTTTGGGGGTGGTGGGGGAGGGGGGGGTTGTTGTTGTTGTTTTGTTTTGTTTTTTTCTGGTTTAGTTTTGTTTTTTCGGATCAGACGATAAACCGAGATCCCGTGTGTAGTAAGCACATAGCACTGAAAAAGAATCCGTAGGAACAAAAGTGTTGTCCTCTAGCAAAACTCTGTAAAATAAACTTGTAAAAATACACAAATATATATGCATGCATTCAAGGCCTGACAAAGCGTGTTGGGTTATACTGCTGGTCAGGCATCTGCCTAGCAGATGTGGTGTAGCGTGTATGGATTTGTCCGAACGCAGTGACGCCTCCTTGAAAAATTGAAACCGAGAAACAAGGAGTCGTCACTGCGTTCAGACAATTCCATATGCGCGATGTCACATATGCTAGACAGATGCCTGACCAGTAGCATAACGCATAACCCAACGAGCCAGTCACGCCTTGTCTGCACACATAATAGATAGATAGATAGATAGATAGATAGATAGATAGATAGATAGATAGATAGATAGATAGATAGATAGATAGACAGATAGATAGATAGATGGATGGACAGATAGATAGATAGATAGATAGATAGATAGATAGAGAGAGAGAGATAGAGAGATAGAGAGACAGATAGATAGATAGATGGATGGACAGATAGATAGATAGATAGATAGATAGATAGATAGATAGATAGATAGATAGATAGATAGATAGATAGACAAATAGATAGATAGATAGATAGATAGATAGATAGATAGATAGATAGATAGATAGATAGATAGATAGATAGATAGATATGTATATCAGTTCGCCTACCTTACTGGATCAGAATCAGGATCAGGATTCGGGGCGTTGTTACATACAACTTAGCCATTTTTGGCTTTTTATACCCCTTCAGGTTTACTCCTTTTTGACTCACTTGTGTAAACAAAGTCAGTCTATGTTTTAACCCGGTGTTCAGTTGTCTGTGTGTGTGTGTGTGTGTGTGTGTGTGTGTGTGTGTGTGTGTGTGTGTGTGTGTCCGTGTGTCTGTGTGTCCGTGGTAAACTTTAACATTGACATTTTCTCTGCAAATACTTTGTCAGTTGACACCAAATTTAGCATAAAAATAGGACAAATTCAGTTCCTTCCAGTCATCTTCTTTAAAACAATATTGCACCTCTGGGATGGGCACCAAAAAAATTTTTTAAAAAGAAGTCTAATTATATCCAAACTGCATTGACTGTTACATTTATATTTTTTGTGTTCTCTAAACTTGACACTTTGACCTCTTATTCTGACACAACAAACAAGAGGAGTCATTATTACTCCTTTTTTATTGTTGGTCGGGTCGTTGACTAGCTCAGTCATTTTATCCATCAAAGTCATAAGTCTTTTTTTTTTTTTGTCAATAACTCATGTTTATCTATGAGGTTCTTAAAAGTATTTATACTAGGTGCACGTTTGGTATTGTTTGTGAGTTTGTTCCAATAATTTGTTACTCTGTTACTAAATGTAAACTTTCTGAGATTTGTTCTGGAATACTGTTTAAATATTTTATCTGTACTGTTTCTTGTAGTGTCTACCTTTGGAGTACAAAAAAAGCATGCTCTGTTTACATCGTCAAACCCATTAAATATTTTGTACGTCTGTATCAAGTCCCCTCTTACTCTTTTTGCTGAGTGGATTTCTTCCACAGAATTTTGCCAGAGGACAAAACATACGTTGCCTTGGGTACTTTTCCATTTCGGCAAATGCGTGCTGCACACAGGACCTCGGCTTATCGTCTCATCCGAATGACTAGACGCTCAGTTTAATTCAAACTTGAAAGAAAAAAGGCGACACCGGGATTTGAACACAGACTCTCATGGACACTGTATTGGGCAGATAAATATCTTAACCATTCAACCTCCTTCATTCCTGTGTGGACGCACAGAACACGAAGTGTTGTTCTTTTGTCAAAGCAAGGTGAGTGCAACGACCACTCGAACATTCCAGAACGATGCCACACACAGCATTTAGTGTATTTTGTATTTTGTATTTCTTTTTATCACAACAGATTTCTCTGTGTGAAATTCGGACTCCTCTCCCAAGGGAGAGCGCATCGCTACACTGCATTTTCTTTGGATCTTGTCTTAACTGTAATATGCTAAAAAAAAATAATAATAAAAATAAAAAAGTTTTATGTACTTTTTTTTGTTTTGTTTGTTTGTTTGTTATTGTTTGGTTGTTTGTTGTTGTTGTTTTTTGTTGTTGTTGTTTTTTGTTTGTTTGTTGTTGTTTTTTATTCTATATCATTTATTCCCTTCTTTTTAAGTTATGGTGTGTTTGTTTTTTGTTGTTTTTTTGTGCCTGATCTTTTTTTATTTTGTTAAAAGTAGAAGCAGTAGCAGCAGCAGCAGTAGTAGTAATAGTGGTAGTAGTAGTAGGAGCAGCAGCAGCAAAAGCAGCGCGCAGCAGTAGTAGTAGGAGCAGTAGCAGCAGCAGCAGTAGTAGTAGTAGTAGTAGTAGTAGCAGCAGCAGCAACAGCAACAGCAACAGCAACCACAACAACAACTTGACAACAACAGCAGCAGCAGCAGCAGCAGCAGCAGTAGTAGTAATAGTATACTCCTCAATCCGGTTGTCTACGGCACTTCAAGACAGCCACACTCGCCATTTTGCCGATGTTGAAGGCACTGTGAGGAACGGGAGCGGGGGCTCTGTGCGTGTAGAGAAAGTGAAAGTAGACAGGGGAGGTCACCCACAGCCACCCGCAAGGTCCCCACACCAGAACTGTGTTGCGGAAGCATGTAGTGAACCTTGGCCATGAGCTGTTCAGCAGGGATTCGTTCTGGAAGCAGAGCAGTTCCGAACAGATAGCAAACCCCATGAGAAACATACATAGCTCTCAAAATCAATGTGGTATTGGGTAAAGTCCTGTTTTAGCTTCCCAAAAATCAGTGTCTTTGCAAATTTGCGTAAAACTATTTACAGAGACACACAAAAATATATGTATACAGTATAGTTTGAGCACAGTGTCTATCTTGCTTCAAATGATCGATACAAAATACATACATAGACTTTTCACCAACTTTTGATGTGTTGTAGACATTATCATATCAAAACGGAAGAGACAAGGCTGCCTATAATACTGATTTTCCTGTGATGAATTATTCTCTTAAATTCTGAATCACGGGGTATACTCGAACAAACTGTACTTCATCTTCTTTGCTACTTCCACAGAGTTTTAGACGGTTTGATTTTTTACCTATAGTGATGGACACAACTATCGGACACACAAAATCGAAACTTGGAAATCATTTGGATTACAGCACGATTAGGATATAGATATGGTCTGACGAAATGCAAAGCCCCAGAGTGAACGAGGGGTGGGGGGAAGAAACAGACAGACAGACAGACAGGCAGGCAGACAGGCAGACTGACTGATTGACTGACTGACTGACTGAAAGAGACGTGCGTACACAGACATGAACACACAGACAGCACAAGTACACACACACACACACACACACACACACACACACACACACACACACACACACATGAACTCCCCAACAATTCACAACACTTCATCTACTAGAATCCCATGTCTTTTATATGCAGATGATTTAGTTATTTTATCATTATCTAAAGACGGCTTGCAACAAAAGCTTAACATTTTACACTCTTACTGCAGTCAATGGGGCTTACGTTTGAATAGAGAAAAGACAAAAGTAATCGTTTTTTTTCAAAAACTGTCCCTAAAATACCCCTACATTTTAAATGTGGAGAGGACATAATTGAAACAGCAGAAGAATATAGATATTTAGGGGTTATATTTCATAGAAATGGCAACTTAAGTCGAGCACAAGGTCATCTTAAAAATCAAGCAAATAAGGCTCTACATGTGCTACTCAGAACATTTCGTAATACAAATATGAATATAGATATCATGTGTCAGTTATATGATACTTTGATAACGCCTATTTCAACATATGGAGCAGAAGTTTGGTTCCCATATGATGTTACAGGAAATGTATCGTTTAATTTATTCGAATTATTCAGTAATTGTCTTTTCAACAAATTTCCACATGAAAGACTTCATGTCAAGTTTTGTAAGCAGTTACTTGGTGTACATAAAAGAGCAATGGTTCTCCCCGTTTTAGGAGAATTAGGAAGATTTCCAATAAGCCTAAAAATAATATGTCAAGTTATTGGCTATTGGATACACATATTAGAGCTTCCTCAAAATTCACTTGTATACACAACATATAACTGCATGTATCGTCAAACAAATGAAAATGTTCAGTGGCTACTTTTCATAAGAAATGTATTAACTAGCACTGGATTAGATCATGTTTGGAAAAATCAGTTCACTTTTAGTGTTAAAAGGTTAAAGCATGCTGTATCCAAGAAGCTTGAAAATGAATATATAAAATTTTGGAAACAGAAACATGACAGTTCATCTAAATTAGCATTTTACAAGAACGCTGTGACAAATTGAACCGTATTTAAAGAATACAGCAAATACACAACACAGGAAAGCACTGACCATGTTACGAATCAGCGCCCATGACTTACAAATCGAACAGGGAAGATATAAAAATACACCGAAAGAACAAAGACTGTGTGATACTTGTAACAGTTTAGAAGATGAGATTCACCTTTTAGACAATTGTGTAAAGTACAATACTTACAGACACAGATTCCTAATCGATATATGTCGTCCAAATGCAAAGCCTAGTGAATTGATCCTTCTAACAGAAATACAGCCAAGGCTGGCGAAATTTGTTCATGAATGTTTCTCTTCTTAATATGCTCATGTTTATGTTTCATTGTGTCTTATAAACTTTAAGGTTTTATGACAATAAAAAGTATTCTATTCTATTCTATTCTATTCACACACACAGACATACACAGATACACACAGACAGACAGACAGTCAGAGACAGACAGACAGACAGACAGACAGACACACACACACACACACACACACACACACACACACACACACACACACATACATATAAGCACATGACACATAATTATTACAGACATTCCATAGTCATGCATAGTCACGCGCGTGTATGAGCGCAAGCAGTGTGTGCACACACATACTTTCATGCACGCGACATATCAAAAGCCTCCGAAATTCAGACAAGAAAACAGTAATTTACCCAAAATGCAGAACCTCCGCAGAAGTCTTCAAAAGTATCCATTACTTTGTTCTCGACAATCCTGGAAAATTGATGGAAGCTGGTTTTAGTCGTGAATAACATGTCCAGAGTGTCTTTGGAAACTGTACGTTATTGTTGCGCACGGCATTCGCATTATCTGTTGACACCACTGGGTCAAAAAAATGTATGTCATCAGTCATCAGTCACACACACACACACACACACACACACACACACACACACACACAGAGAGAGAGAGAGAGAGAGAGAGAGAGAGAGAGAGAGAGAGAGAGAGAGAGAGAGAGAGAGAGAGAAGAACACAAATTCCACGTGGTCCACTCGTGAACTAACCGTGCATTTTGTGTTTGAAAAATAGCATGATACCACAAGTACAAGATGATTACCTGTATTTCTGTCTGTCTGTCTTTCTTTCTTTCTTTCTTTCTTTCTGTCTGTCTGTCTTTCTTCTTGCCTTTTTTTGCTTTTCTTTCTTTCTGACCATTTATTTTTGTTGCTTTTCTTTCTATCCATTTCTTTCTTTCTTTCTGTCTGTCTTTCTTGCCTTTTTTTTCCTTTTCTTTCTTTCTTTCTTTCTGTCTGTCTGTCTTTCTTTATTATTGTAATGCGAATTTTCTTTCTTTTCTTCCCACCCCCAACCCCAGCCAACCCTACCCCCAACCCCCCCTTTTTTTTTTCCTTTCTTTTTTTTTTGGGGGGTGGGGGGTGCGGAGGGGGGGCTTGGGTGGGGGGGGGGACGAATTCTTGTGACTATTTTCCACTCGTCCTATTCTTTGTACTCGTTCCATTGTCTGGAGATTGATGATAACAACTTTGGCCTGAACTGAAACCAGCTGACCAAATTCCCAGCAGGTGCTGCAGCATACACGGTTTAGTTGATTATAGGCTACTGGTGAGTTTCGGGTAAAGGGGATGGAGGACGGTGGGGGTTACAGGCTATATCTGGCATCACCTATGTTCGGTTACTGCTTAGATGTCTTTTGTAATAGTGATGTGATGTGTTATAGTATGAAGATACAGCGATCAGAGAGGTCTTTGTAACAGTAATGTGATGTGTTATAGTTTGAAGATACAGCGATGAAAAAAAAAGGGGTGGGGCGGGGGGGTGGGGGGGGGTTGTCAGCTGACGTAGAAGATAATGGTAACATGGCTAGGTTAGAAATGACTGCAGCTCTGCGCTCAGCATAAAGATGAATGACATAGCAAAACGTGTGTGTGTGTGTGTGTGTGTGTGTGTGTGTGTGTGTGTGTGTGTGTGTGTGTGCGCGCGCGCGCGCGCGCTTATGTTTCTGTGTCTGTGTTTCTGTCTGTGACTTTATAATTATATTGTCACTAAAACCCATAAAATGTTTCATGTGTTTGATTGTGTAATGAACCATATTTATATATATATATTTTTTTTTTATCAGCATAATCACTTACATCTGTTATTGTTTATGTTCACATTCCCCCCCCCTCCTCCCCCCCATCTATTTTGAATTGTCATAATGAATTTATATACATAATAAAACGGTGGTCGACCCAAGAAAGTCCGGGGAAAAAAAATTCGGTTATTGCCCTGATGATTATATCTTATCTTTAGGTCAGGTCAGGTCATTAGATCTGCTACTGGTAACCTGTAATCCAGTACAACCTGTTCAGGGTCGGGTTGCCGGCGACTAAACCGGCACTCCCACTGCTCCCTTCCGGGACTGGTGAGGCGGGTGGCTAGACACCCTTATGGAGATCCATAAAAGGGCGTCGGCTCAGGAGAGCCACCGACGGCCATCTAGCTCCACTGTGCTGTGTGCATGCCACACGCAGTTGGCCCCCGGGGTGTGTCTACCCATGCATGCGAAGTCTGGATCCGGCAGAATCTGCGGAAGAAACCTATCGGTTCAACGGAGAGGAAGGCAGTTACAGCAACGCACTGTGGAGTGCAGAGAGCAAGATGAGACACCGAAAGGATATCTTGGTCATCCACTGCATCCGTGCTCATCCTCCAGTCGTCTCGACTTAGTCTTGCCACTGGAAATTGGTGGACCCGGACAAGAGAGTGAGGTCGACGTTGCGCAACTCCTCTTCACTTTAAACAAACTCATCGCGCAAGTCATCAGTCATCCAAAATGACCTTTCATCCTTCATCATTTCATCACCCCCAAGTCCTGTGGCGACAGGCGAGCGACGAAACGACAGGTGTGGGTACACTGGCAGTCGCAGCCGCAGACCTGCACGCAGGCGGCTCAGGCCATAGGGTCGTTCTTCGTCGACAGGAGCAGCGATGGAGCTCGGCAGCCGTCTGAGCGTCTGAGCAGCCCTCTTTAGGAATGCACTGCTCACCTCCCTGGCATGAGGAAGGGGCTAGAAAAGGTGCCCTAAAAATTGCCTGCTCCATATCACCCTGGCCAGCATACCGCGGCTGGCGGGGACCCTACATCAGCGGTCGAAACAAAAAGAAAGAAAAGAAAAAAACAAGGATCGTTCCTCTCACCATTGGTGCTTGGAACATAAGGACTCTCCTGGACAGAGATAACGCGGACAGACCCCAAAGGAGAACGGCACTAGTTGCATCCGAACTCGCCAGATACAACATTGACATCGCAGCCTTGAGTGAGACTCGGCTTGCAGGCGAAGGCGAGCTCTGTGAACGGGGATCTGGTTACACCTTCTTCTGGAGTGGACGAGGAAGCGAAGATCGACGTGAGGCTGGCGTTGGTTTTGCAGTAAAAACAGCACTTGTCAGCAAGCTAGCTGGAATCCCAAAGGGAGTCAACGATAGGCTTATGACCATGAAACTCCCACTGGCATCTGGCCAGAAGCACCTCACCATTGTCAGTGCCTACGCCCCAACCATGACCAACCCGGATGAAGTGAAGGCGAAGTTCTACGAGGACCTTCACTCTGTCATTGCTGCTATCCCTAAAGCAGACAAGCTCATCATTCTTGGGGACTTCAATGCTAGAGTTGGCTCTGACTACATCTCCTGGGATGGAGTGATTGGAAAGCATGGCGTGGGCCACTGCAACCCAAATGGATTGCTTTTGCTTCAGACTTGTGCAGAGCACGAACTGCTGATAACCAACACAGTTTTCTGCCTCCCTACCCGTAACAGGACGTCATGGATGCACCCATGCTCAAAGCATTGGCATCTCATCGATTATGTCATCGTCAGGAAAAGGGATAGGCAAGATGTACGTGTAACAAAGACCATGTGCGGCGCCGAGTGTTGGACAGACCATCGCCTTGTAGTCTCGAAGCTGAATATTCGAATCCAGCCCAAGAGACGCCCCCAAGGCCAGAAGGCTCCAAAACGGCTTAACATCGCTAAGCTGAAAAACATCACCATCAAACAGTCCTTTGTGGAGCTGCTGGAAGATCGTCTGGAATCCGCCTCTCTGGACAACCAGAATGTGGAGTCTGACTGGAGGACCCTGCGTGAGCTGATCTATAGTACAGCTTCAGAGACCCTGGGACCCATGACCAGAAAGCACAAAGACTGGTTTGATGAAAACTGTGATGAAATCAAGCAGCTTCTGGATGAGAAACGCCGTCTGCATCAAGCCTACCTGAGCAACCCAAAGTCCACATCAAAAAAGGATGCGTACGATGCCATCCGCAGGACTGTTCAGCAAAAGTTACGCCAGATGCAGGATAAGTGGCTGAGTGACAAAGCTGATGAGATCCAGGGATATGCTGACAGGCACGATATGAAGAGGTTCTATGATGCCTTAAAAGAAGTCTACGGCCCCACATTCTCAGGATCATCCCCCCTCCTCAGTGCAGATGGGAATATCTTGATCACCGAGAAGGAGAAAATTCTTGAACGCTGGGCTGAGCACTTCAACAGTGTCTTAAATCGCCCTTCCTCCATAAATGATGAAGCCATAGACCGTCTCCCACAAGTCCCCATCAACGAAGCACTGGACGATCCGCCAACACTTCTTGAGACCCAGAAAGCAATCCATCTGCTATCCAGTGGCAAAGCACCTGGCTCAGACTCCATACCAGCAGAGGTCTACAAGGATGGAGGCACTGTGCTGACTGAGAAGCTCCATCAGCTGTACTCACTCATGTGGAAAGAAGAGATGATCCCCCAGGATTTCAAAGATGCATCTATCATTCACTTGTACAAGCGAAAGGGGAACCGGCAAGCCTGTGATAACCATCGGGGCATTTCCTTGCTCTCCATCGCAGGCAAGATACTTGCCAGGATCCTACTAAACCGCCTCACAGCACACCTTGACCAAGGTCATTTGCCTGAGAGCCAATGTGGATTTCGGAAAGAGCGCGGAACCACCGACATGGTGTTTGCTGCAAGGCAGCTGCAAAAGAAATGTCAGGAGCAAAATGCTGATCTGTTCTCCACCTATGTCGACCTCACTAAGGCCTTCGACACCGTGAGTAGAGAGGGACTGTGGAAAATCATGGCCAAGTACGGATGCCCTCGGAAATTTATTTCCTTGGTCAGCCAGTTCCATGAAGGCATGCAGGCTCGAGTCCAGGACAATGGCGAAACATCTGCTCCTTTTGCTGTCACAAATGGTGTCAAGCAAGGCTGCGTCCTGGCTCCAACGCTGTTCAGCCTCATGTTCTCTGCAATGCTTACTGATGCCTTCAGAGATGGCGATGTTGGAATCGGCCTAAAGTACCGAACAGATGGCAAGTTGTTTAACCTCAGAAGGCTTCAAGCAAAAACGAAGGTCATGACAGACATCATCAGAGACTTTTTGTTTGCTGATGATTGTGCCCTCAACGCTGGATCTGAAGCTGACATGCAACTCAGCGTTGACAAGTTTGCCACTGCCAGCAGGAACTTCGGCCTTACCATCAGCACGAGGAAAACTGAAGTTCTCCATCAGCCAGCCCCAGGGAAACCCTACGTTGAGCCCAACATCACAGTCAACGGTCAGAGACTCAGTGCGGTGGAACGGTTCACATACCTTGGCAGCACACTGTCACGAAATGCGACCATCGACGATGAAGTGAACGTCAGGATTGCAAGAGCAAGCGCAACTTTTGGCAGACTCAGTGCAAATGTCTGGAACAGAAGAGGCATTAGTCTTGAGACCAAGCTAAAGGTCTACAGAGCAGTAGTTCTCCCCACACTACTGTACGCCTGCGAAACTTGGACAGTGTACCAACGACATGCCAAGAAGCTGAACCACTTCCACACAACATGCCTCAGGAGGCTACTGAACATCAAGTGGCAAGACAGGACCCCAGACACAGAGGTGCTTGCAAAAGCCACCCTTCCCAGCATCTTCACCATCCTGATGCAGTCCCAGCTTCGCTGGGCTGGACACGTGGCGCACATGCCAGACCATCGGCTGCCCAAAAGGCTCTTCTATGGCGAGCTGCAACAAGGGAAGAGATCACACGGAGGTCCGAAGAAGCGCTTCAGAGATACTCTGAAAGTCTCTCTTAAAGCGTTTGATATCAACCCTGACTCCTGGGAGGAATCTGCAGTGGACCGTGACAAATGGCGCGCTGCTGTGCACAAAGGCGCCAAGTTGTGCGAGGCCAACAGGACTGCTGCAGCTGTTCAGAAGAGGCAGGCCAGAAAGTCACGGGCAAACAAGCTCCCTGACAATGATATGCCTGTCTTTGTCTGCCCCAACTGTCAGCGAACATTTCGTGCGCAGATCGGACTATTCAGCCATCTGCGCATTCACAGATAGATTCATGAGCATCCCCCCCACCCCACCACCACCCTCCCCCCATCCCCCAGCTGGATGACAACGATGGTCATCATCGATCTCGATGGACACACCACCACCACCACCATATCTTATCCAGTTCTGTACAACGGGGGTGGCTTGGCTGAGGGGGAGACAAACGTGGGGTGAACGACAGGTACCAAAGGGAGATAACGTCCCCATCGACTCCCCCTTCCCACCCACCCCCCTCCAACAACCCCCCCCACCCCCCCAAACCTCGCATTGGCTTTAGTGTTGTACCTTTTCAATGGAATGAATCTTACAGAACATGTTTTACTACTTTTTTGTGTGTTTTGTTTTCTGTAACGAGCCTAAAGGCAAATCTATGTGCACAGTTTACTTCAGACAATAATTAAAAGCTGACTGACTGGCTGACTATTGACTGATTGATTGAATGATTGACTGACTGATTTTGGACTCGGGTAAACAATGTGCCCATGTAATAATCAGGTGTTTCAGTTGCGTGTGTGTTTGTGTACGTGTGCGCGTGCGTGTGTGTGTGTGTTACTACTATACGTCACGTAACGAAAGCCATGCTATCTACGTCATTTTTATCATTACGTCATTCATCCTGAAATTTTGAAATCCTGAAAAAGTCTCAACTGACCCTGTGAACATTTGAATTTTTTCATCGCGGTTTGTGTGTGTATGCGTGCGTGCGTGCGTGTGTGTGTGTGTGTTGTTGTTGTTGTTGTTGTTGTTGCTGCTGCTGCTGGGGAGAAAAAAAAAAGAAGAACTTTTGAGGGCTTAACCGCCTTTTTCCCCGGCCACGTCTTTGCACGATATGACTGATAACTAAGAATTGCAATGCCCTCCTTGGTACTGTCTTTTGATGATTAAAAGGTTGAAGGTCATCTGAGGTCGGGCCTTTCAAGGTCACGGCGCAAAATTTCCTTTATTTATTTGTTTGTCTACCTTATTTTATTTTACTTTATCTTATTGATTCTTTGAAAATCTTATTCGTTGCTTTTATTTCTTTGTTTATTTTTGATTTGGTGATATGGAATTGGTGTGAATATATATATGTATATATATATATATAATATTATATCTGTGTGTGTGTGTGTGTGTGTGTGTGTGTGTGTGTGAAAATTGTCTGACTTCTTCACCGGTAAAATATCGTGCATTCGGGAGAAGCCTGACTCGGTTCGTTGTGTCTCGTCTCCTTCTTCACCCGTTTGAGAACGCGTGTACAGTGGTCCTGTCTTACATTGTTTCCAACCGGTTACTGAGGAGTTTGTGAAGACAGTGTGTCTGAGCGTTTGTCCGAAATCCTGTGAGCTTGGCCCTGTAACGTCCTCTTTGTTGGTTGAATGCAGTGATGTTCTACTGCCACATAAAAATTATTACCCATGTCATCAATTCTTCCTTATTGTCTGGTTGTTTTCCTGAAAGCTTCAAATCTGCTGTTGTACGTCCACTCATCGAGACACCATTTTTGGATCATTATTGTATGAAAAATTATCGACCTGTTGTCAAATATGTCATTCTTATCAAAATTGCTAGAAAAGATTGTAATGTCTCAGCTCGTAACTCATCTGGAACAAAATCGTTTACTTAATTCTCACCAGTCAGCTTATAAACGTGGTCATAGCTGCGTAACGGCCCTTCCTCGATTAGTGAATGATTTGCTTTCTGGATCTGGTGATGATAAAATATTTGTTCTCGCTCTATTAGACTTGTCAGCAGCCTTTGACACTATCGACCGACCACTCTATCATCTCAGTAAACAGACTTAAAACTTGCTTTGGTGTTAGTGACACTGCACTAGCATGGATCATGTCTTACCTGTCAGATCATGCCCAGAAAGTGTGTGTAAATGGTAGAACTCTGGTGTATCTGCCTTGAGATATGGTGTCCCACAGGGGTCCGTCCTAGGTCCCGTTCTTTTCGTGCTGTATGCGGCTCCTGTGTCAGATGTCATCAGTCATCATGCAATGTCGTATGAGAGCTTTGCTGATGACACTCAGCTTTATCAGTAGGCTTCCATATGACTCTCTGGCTGCAGCTAAACGATTATAAGACCGAATTTATGATAGCCTGACCAAAAAAGTTTACGGTCAACATTCTTCCTTTCCTGACGGTGTTCTGATCAATAGCACACCTGTTTTACTTTCTCTTTCTGTTCGTAGTCTTGGTGTAATCCAAGACCAGTCTCTTGTCTTCGACAACAGCACATTTCGAATATCTGTAAAGTTGCCTTCGATATCTGGAACTGTGTAGATTCAGTTTTACCCGCTACAATCTCTCAACTGATGCAGCCAAGACATTTGTTTGCGCTTTAATTCTTTCAAGATTGGATAACTGTGATTCTCTTTTCACCGCCAGGCTTCCCAAGACAAGGTGACAGCGAATTCAGAATAACTGATGACGCTGCCAGACGGCTTATTTGCAGAGGTTCTAGATTTGACCATGTTTCTGCTCTCCTTCAGTCTCTCCACTGGTTGACCGTTTCTGGTTGGACAGACTGTAATTAAAGCTATACACTGACCTTTTGTGCAGTCAACGGATCTAGCCCAATTAAAGTATCATGATCGTAGTCTTTCTGAATTCCGTATCTATAGCCTACTCCGTCTCGCCAGCTTCGTTCTTCCTCTCATGATCATCAGTACTTGACTTCTAAGGATACCTCACGTCAGAAGTAACACCTATGGACACATATCGTTCAGTTTTCTTTTCAATCGCCAAAGATGTGGAACAGGCTGTCTGATATATCTCCGTCATTCTGACTCCGTCCTTTGCATCAGATTTTCAAATCAGTCTTGTCTCAAAACTCCGGCACCCCTTCCCCGGCTCTGCAATAAGTTCAGTTGTGGCGCGTTCCCTTAATTCCTTTGCGTTAGCTGTGCTTGACTATGTGTGTATACATATGTAGCCTATGTGTACAAAAATACAGTGCATGTGTATGAATGTGTACGCGTCTGTTTGTGTATGTGTGTGTTTTGTACGTGCCTGTGTGTGCGTACTACGCCGTGTGTGGTGTAGCCGGCTGCTATATGTAGCCTGTACACATGTATGTTAAATGTATGTATGCATCATGTGTGTGTGTGTGTGTGTGTGTGTGTGTGTGTGTGTGTGTGTGTTGTTGTTGTTGTTGTTGTTGTTGTTGTTGTCTTCAGTTTAACGTCTTTCCGCTTAAACTGACTGAGTGATATTAGACGAAAAAAAAGAAAACAAACAAACAAAAATCCCCAAGAACGTGGGGGTAAGGGTTGTGAGAGGGGGATGGTAAAAGTGTGTGTATGTGTGGAGGGTGAATAGGGAGAGACAACTCCAGGGAAAAGATGGAAACGTTATAAACACCTTGAACATCAAACACTGACTATAACAAATGTCCTTTAGGACTACGCAGCACTGTGTGTGTGTGTGTGTGTGTGTGTGTGTGTGTTAAGTTTGTTAGTCACATTTTGGTGTGTGTACGTAACAATGATGTAATATTTTAGGTAAACAAAATTGTTTTTTGTTAAGCACCTGGAGCAGCGGATTTCTGCCAGTGGATAGCCGCGTGCTATATAAGCGTATAAAGTCTATTATTATTATTAATGTTAAATCAGGGAAGTAGAATAAGGTACACACACACACACACACACACACACACACACACACACAGAGTGCCCCCTTTAGTGGTTCTAGATATTTTGAAATCATGGGCACTCCCCAGGTTCGTCATGAGACTTTCACAGCCGCTATCGAGGAACCTTCAATTCTCTTCCGGTAAGTAGATGGCGTTGCTGCTCTACCGCGTGGTCTGATTGGTGGATTGCTCAGGAGAAAAACATTCCTTTTGGCGTCACTGAAAAGGTAAATATCTTATCAAATCACACGATTTTGACCTTGTAACATAGCAGCAACAATCAAAAATGCATTTGTATCACAATATGAAGGTAACTGTTATTATTTTTGTATCACAGTCGAACAATCTTTGTTCTGCATTGGTTTCAGCGGGGACCGGAAATAAACGTTCCCGTATGTTTACGTCGAAGTTAGTCAGCGCTTTCCCGATTATTCTTCTTTTCGGACCTTTTCAACGTATTTTTAAGATCGTATCGCCTTTATCAGCATTTGGGATGTATGTGTAATTTGGTAAGTATCTGGTGTTACTGAAAAATCTTGCGAAGATAGTGGTGAAATGAAGAATGAGGTTTCGTTATCACCCCCGAACTCAATTGTCCAGAACAAAGAAATTCGGGAACGTGCTACACTTTGTGGTACTTGTGGTTAACCCGCTCGGTTCGGGTTTGTTGCCAAATACGTCGACATCAACAGTTTTGTTGCAATCGGATAACGTCAAGTTTCGCCTCAGTTGATATGCTCGACGATGATTGCTGAACTTAAGGGTGACTTGTGTTCTGGTGTAACTAGTAGTATTGTTTACTTATTTTATTTGCGCGCCATTCTGTCGCTTCCATTGTTTCAGTGACAAAGATTTCACTTCTTTTTTTCTTCTTTTTTTTTCAAAACCGGCAATGAAAGTGTTTTTTTCAAATACAGAATATTAAAATGGATGACCTTAAATTGGTATTTGATGATTTAATGAACAATTTCTATTCCTCGTGAATTTGAACAACAAATGGATTGGGTTTGGACTGCAACAAACCAACTTGAAAATCAGTAAACATTAACAAAGTAACAGTAACACTAACAGACCAGTATTTGGAGATCAAAAAGAAAACTCAGCCATAACTGTTTTGCACTGATTTTGATCTTGATTTTAACTCTCCTGCACACTTCTAAACATTTTTCTTTGTGGTCTTGCAAGTCTCTCTCTCTCTCTCTCTCTCTCTCTCTTATATATATATATATATATATATATTATATGTGTGTGTTCTGGGTTTTTGGCAAGAGGGAACTATACACTAATACAGTTTACAGTTTTATTCAGTAAACCCATACATAACTTTCAAATTGATTTTCCTTTATCTATTTGCTGTGATCGAGAGAATTTGCTGGTAACTACATTACTGGTGTATCAGTAGGTCAATCAACTTTTCAGGGGGAGAAGGCAGAGGAATGCATGTCAATTGGTCATCAATCCTTAAGTTGTGTGTGTTGTTTCGGTTTAAAAAAAAAAAAAAAATTTCCTCAGATGCCTTTCACATTTTTTTCTTGTTGCTGCACATGCTTTTCTTATATTGGCAAAGAAATTAAGTAATAATAATGAGTAACTGAGTAATAAAGAAAGAGGTGGGGAAGAGAGGGCAAGAGAAAGTGAGACAGAGGAAAGAGAGAGATTGAAACCTGGTAGTGGTACACATTTGTATTTTGTGTCAATGTGTGTTTTCAGTTCATGGACAGTTCTTTGCAAATTTTAATGTTAAATAATTGTTTCAGTGACTGGGGTTTTTTATTGCTGAGGTATGGGTTGTTTCCTTTGTGTTTGTCACTCGCACACCAGATTGAATTTTTTTTCCTTAAAAAAAAAGAAAGAAAGAAAAAAAGACCTCCTTTCAGATCACCTTTAATTGTTAGAGATGGTAATGATAGTGAATCAGTAATTAATAGACCTGAAATATTGTAATGATAGTGAATCAGTAATTAATAGACCTGAAATATTGATTATAAACTAAAAAGGAGTTTGTATAGTCTGTCAGTTCATCAGTTTCATGCGTACATGTGTGTACATGAGATTGTTCATATTTATCAGTACAATAGCTATTTTAATATTATGTAATACACTTCACAATCAAAGATATCCCTGATATCTATAGGAGTGCTGTTTCTAACTATTTTTACATTTCTGTGATAAGGTCAGGTGATTAATGTATTGCTATTACGTGAGTTTTGTAACTACTATGTATCTTGTGTTCAGTGTATTTCACTTTTTTCAGTAATAGATTTTTTAAAAAATTTTATAATGATAGAATAAGTGGGTAATATAATCTGTTTCCTTTGTGCAAAATGTGCATTTGTTACTGTTTGCTAAATCCATTTTTCCAATGAAACTGGTGTAATTAAAGCATTTGCTGTGAGTGTGAACCATGTTTTTGGCTGAATTTCTACATATATTGAATATTCCCATTTTCTTTGCCCAGAATTTTCTTGCTAGGAGATGGACAGGGTTTTTATCAACTAGAAAAAAAGAAGTAAGTTTTCAAAAAGGCGTCATTAAACTGAAAATCTAAGAAGTGTGGAGTGTGTGGCCTTGAGGTAACGCGTCCGCCAAGGAACTAGTAGGAAGCGAGAGAATCTGAGCGTGCTGGTTTGAATCACGTCTCCGCCACCGATATTTTTTCCCCCTCCACTAGACCTTGAGTGGTGGTCTGGACACTAGTCATTCAGATGAGACAATGAACAGAGGTCCCATGTGCAGCATGCACTTAGCACACGAAAAAGAACCCATGGCAACAAAAGGGTTGTTCCTGGCAAAATTCTCAGTTGAGTTTTTAAGTTCCTCTAACATAGTCACAAGCCTCGATTGTGTTATGCACTGCCACATACATTCAAATAATCTTGTTGTTTTTCACCAATGATGATATATGTATAGAATGGTAAAAGTTTTCACAATGCCATTTCCATCGCATCTGAAACATCGGTAATTCTGGATTTGATCCAGTCATTTGAGAGATTACTGCCTGATCTTAGTACTATGGGTTGTTCCCTTGAACTGGTCTGAAAAAAGATTTTGATGATTTAACTTGTGTTTTCACAGAGTGTTGTCTAAACAGCATTTGAAAACATTCTTCCAGAATGAGTTTGATACCAGGCTAATACCTTTGAAGGCATCCAATATTTAGGTTTGAATTAAACTAAAGGGATAAAGGTTATGCCCTCCCTTTTACAGTACTTCACTTGGCAAGTTGGTATACGTTTCCAGTTTTCATCCAACAAATGCAAAACAATAACACAAACAAACAAGCAAACCAAAACAAAAAAAAACAACACAATTTTATCAGCTACCATTCACACAGTTAGATGAATAACTCTTAACAGCTTGTTACCTGCAACAGTTTCTATAGTGTAATTATCCACCCGTGAAGTTTTAACTGCCAAGTAGCAAAAAGCTTTGGCAAGAAAAACAGACCGTGTACGGCGTAGAGTCAGAGAAGTCAGACGCAGAGACGAGCCCTTGCAACTGCCAGTATGAACGCTCGTTCTTGAATCTCATTCTTCGAAGATCACGGGTCATTACTGAGCATAACTCTTAAAATTGATTATTGTTTTAGTAATATCAAAATATATATATCATATGTGTATCATTGTATGCAAACACAAGACAACAGATCAGAAAATATACAGGTTTCATCAGAAATATTGGTGTAATAAATGCCACATCACCTTCAGTCCAGCCCTGAGGGTTTAAATCCCGACACCCACCTCATGTGCTCAGGCTGATGGATAAAACGTAAACATACATGCATACAGGAAAGATGGAATCTGTACACGAAGACTGGTCAGTAAGAGAGTTGGTGATGTAAGTATTGTAACTGTGTGCACACACATGCCAGGGAGACTGAAAGTGAAACAACCATAATTTTTTTTTTATATACTCGTTTTCTCTAACGCACACAGACTGACAAAGGGAACGAGACACAGTGCATGCTTGAAGAAATAGTAAGAAAAAGTATATGTCAAAAATACAGTTTTTATGTAATTCAGTAAGTAAAGCATTAAAATATTTATTATTTAATTTGTAAAAAAAAAAAGAAAGTTAGAAAATGTAAACTATGTGATGATAAAAGAATGTTCACACTGAAATGTTAAAGCTAATAAAAGAATGTTGTACGTGTGTAGTGTTTGTTAATTTTCTTAGAATCGTAAGATAAAACCAAGTTTACTGTTTCTGCAGACTGTTATTTTATTGATTTTCTTGAGAATCAAAATGTAAAAGTAGTTTACTCATAACTGTTTCTGCAGTTTGTAAGGAAATGGTTCTGATGATTTTTTTTTTTTTTTTTTTTTCAGCATCATACAGTAAAACTAGTTGACTGTTTCTGCAGAACGTTTGGAAAAAAAAAATGTTTGTTGTGTTGACAGGCTGAGGCTGAAAGGGAAGCGGGTTGGAAGCAAGAGCACAGGGCCAGCAGCGTACAGAGTGTGCGCTGAGTCTTGTCAACATTGCGATCAGCACACTATGATGTCAGAGTCAAGTCAGGTGGCAGGGAAAGAGGACATTGAGATCACGCAGCAAGAATCGTGTTGGCGACTGTGGCGGAAGGTTCAGTCTCGTAAGGAAAGCTGGAACAGGGGAATGTAGTTTTTGGACCAGTCTTGTTTTTGTTTTTTTAAGTTTGGTGTCATTTTTTGAGTCACGTAGAAGGTTTTGAATATCATCAGTCCAGCTTTGTGATAGAGTTTTCATTTTTGGTGTTTGATTTCTCGTTTCATTTTCCATTTGGTCATTTCTTTCTGTGTGGAAGTTTTGTTGTTAAAGTTGTGTAAGTGGAGACCCCACCAGCATGAGAGAAGAAATTGAGGCAGCAGTTCATTTTGTGGGGCGTGTCATCACCTCATCCAACAGCGACCCCATTAGCAGCTTTTCAGAGTTCAAGTCTGAGCTTTCCAAGGTGATGGAGGAGCGGTTCAAAGGTCACTGGCATGATGACTCTCCTGGTAAAGGGCAAGGTTATCGTAGCATCCGCTTCCACCCCACTGATGTCCTCGACCCTGTGCTGAGTCAGGCTGCGGTGCAGAGTAAATTCAGCATCACCTACCTCCGCATCCCTGTGGAGTTGACCATGTGGGTGGACCCAAAAGATGTGTCTTGTCGGTGAGTGGTCACAGTGATCATTAAGCGCATTAAGTGTTGGATGTTCTTTACACATGTCCTTTCATCTTCTTCTGTGGTAGACAGATTTGAGAATGAATTTGTGTTTTTTTGTTGTTGTTTTTGTTGCTGTTGTTCTTCTTCCTGTGTATATTGCTTTTTATGTATTCATTTTTTAAATGCATTGGTTGCAGCTTGTATTTTGCAGCATGGGTTTTTCATATTTTTATTATTTTTTTTATTGACAAAGTCTACAGTCTACATTTAACTATTTGTTGACAGAGTCCTTGTCACCTTCATCTTGTGATATATTTGTTTGCTGTTTCCAATTGTGTAAATTTGTCACTATAGTGACAGGCGCAACAGCAGTGTGGTTAAAGTGTTGGCCTTTCAATCTGAGGGTCCTGGGCTCGGATCCTGGTCACAATGCCTGGTGGGTAAAGGGTGGAGATTTTTCCAGTCTCCCAGGTCAGTATGTGTGCAGACCTGCTTGTGCCTAAACCCTCATGTGTATATGCATGAAGAAGATCAAATACATCAAAGATCGTCTAATACATGTCAGCATTTGGTGGGTTCTTGAAATGAACGTACTCAACATGCACCGACCCACCTCCAATCCCCAGAAAATGGCAGTAAAAAGTTTTTACACATAAAAATTTTGAACAAGTGAACATGATAATCAAGTCCACGAACAAAGAAGAAGAAGAGAAAAAAAAAAGAAGTCTATGTAAATGTTAAAATAAGTTTTTGTCTGAATCGGTACTTGTATGATGGTATGGAATATGGTGCTGTTTTAAAACAAAAATTCTTACTTTAAGATTGTATGTCCATCTCAAGTGAAAGGATTGAGTTATTGTTATTGTGTCATCAATCTGAGATTGAATTTTTATTTATTATTTTTTTTTAGTTCATGAACATCATTTGACAGCAATATTGAGACTAGTGAAAGCTTTTAACAATACAGCAAGCTTCCCAAATACCTTATAACTGAAAACTGTGTGTCACTTCAGCCTTGCAACAGTGCCTAAATAATGTTTTTCTTATGGTCCCCTCAGTAGTGAGTATTTCTCTACTTCAGTAAGTGTAATTTGTTCATGGCAAATTTAACAGAAAACAGATGTGTGCGAGACAGGTTCTTTCACTAGTTTCACTTTCATGGCTTTGCCTTTTGTCACTGAATTTGTTCTGTAACCTGTAAGGTGTTGTTTTGTTTTTCTACTCCTTTTTTTCTCTACTGTTTTCTGCTTGTGGGGAGGGGGGTGGGGCTATACACTGTATGGTGAAGTGTGGTAAGTCAGTTTCTGTTGTGGCTGTGAGTGAAGGAACGATTGCAGCACACTGACTGAGTTTTGTTTTACTTTGTTTGAGAAATGAGCCATATACTGATATAGATCTATTTGAGGTACCATTCGTTAGTAACTCAGTTGTATTTTTGCTTGTGTGTTACTGTTAGTGTTTGTATAGTAGTTTTGGATACTGTTGGCCTTAAAATAAAAATATAAAAAGTTCAGCAGTTACATGTTGCGCTTCAGAAAACAGATTAAAGTGAAAATAATTTTATTTTAGTGTTCATTGAGTTTTAAAGCTCACTGAAAATTGTTATATATATATGTTAAGTTAACTTAGGTGTCGTCAAGATAGCAGAAAGTTAGGGCAGTCAATATCATAGCTCAGGTGTTGTCAATATAGCAGAAATTTTGAGTAAACTGAAAATAGTGAAAGATATGTAGTGATAAATAAAATATTCAAATGTCAAGATTTCTGCCTGTATGATGACAGGTTTTGGGATCTAATATATGTAACATAAACTGAATGTCAAGATAGCACAAAATCAGGTCACTTTATTATTTCCCCACCAGTATGTTGACAGGTTTTGGGATCTATGCAATGTAAACTGAAAGTCAGAGGTCACTTTATTATTTCGCCACCTGTATGTTGACAGGTTTTGGGATTTAGTAACATAATTTAGACGTCAAGATTATAGCACAGAGATAACTTTTAATTTTGGCCTGTATGTTGCCAGGTTTGAAGATTGGATGACATAATTTACAGCACAGAGGTAGCTTTTTTCATTTCGGCCTGCATGTTGCCAGGTTTGGAGATCTATTAACATACATGATTTAGATGTCAAGATTACAGCACAGAGGTAACTTTTTTTTTTCATTTTGGCTTGTTATGTTGCCAGGTTTGAGGATCTACATAAATAACATAATTTAGACATCAAGATTATAGTACAGAGGTAACTTTTCTTTCATTTCGCCCTGTATGTTGCCAGGTTTGAGGATCCAGTAACATAATTTAGATATCAAGACAGCACAGAGGTAACTTTTTTTTTCATTTGGGCTTGTGTGTTGCCAGGTTTGGGGACCTGAAGTGCACATACTGCACAGTTCTGAAGGACGAGGACAACCAAGCCAGCACCCTGGACGTAGACGAGCTGTTGGAGAACGCCAAAGCCGTCTACAACCGCCAGCAGAACTTTGTCGTCAGCGATGGTCCCCAGCACTGCGACATTCCATTCATCGGGTCCAACAACGACCTGTTCAACTACGGGATGCAGATGAACGGCTTTACCGACAACTTCATGTTCCCTGGCTACGGCATGTACTCCCCTTGGCATATGGACGGGGGGATGGCGGACGGGTCCACACCACCACCCCTCCCCTACAATCCCGCCACCATGGGCCTCTGCACCCCGCCAAGGAAGAACGGGAAAAACGGCCACTTTCGCAAGGGCAGCAGCAACGGTACAGGGAGAGGCACCAAGCATCATCATCACAACCATCACCACCACCACCACCACCACAACGGAGGGGACGCCAACTTTAACCAGAACCATGCCAGCAGCAACAACCACAACAACAACGGGAACACTCCTAACGGCAGCATGAGCAACGGGAGGAGCTATGCGGGCTACCGCTTTCAGTTTCAGTGGATGAAGGGTACTAAGAATTTTCACCAGTTCTATTCTCTCCCAAACTTCAGGCAGATGCATCAGCTGGAAACGCAACAAACGCCTCCCAAGAAGCGTCAAAACTCAGAGTCTGATAAAGATGCAAAATAAAACAGAAGTAAATTTTGGTCTTGTTTCCATGGGAGCCGAGTTGATTATGATGATGACGCATGTTTCTGATCTGATCTTGAAGTTTGGGACATATATTCACTCTCTGTTGTAATTGGTTTGGGTGTTTTTTTTTCTTTCTTTTTTTTTTTTATGACAGGTGTTTATGTGTGTGTGCTTGAGGTATGAATGTACAAGAAAGTAAATTGATTGTAAAGTGATACATAGAGTAAATTTGGTCCTTTTAGTTTCAGTTGCAGTCACCATTTTTGGTCCTTGAAATTGCAGTTGCCTGATTCACTCTCTTATCTTCAGTTCGCCTGTCTTATTTCTCCGTTAGTTTTCTGAGAAAGATTTCAATTTTTGTTAGTGTTTAAAAAAACATTATAACATAAAAATGGATTCTGTTAGTTTACTATCTTTTGCCTTTCAGTAAAAATCATAGTTTTGGAAATAGGATTATGTTTCTTTTGTTGTTGAATAATTGTCTTTGATATTTTTTAGGGCTTCTTTCCATTTGTCTTCAGAAAAGTAGTTTTTCTAAATCTAAGTTCTGTATTTCTTTGACACTGTGAGAAAAAAAAATGTGCCCATGATTTTGAGAGTTCATCTTTTTCTTTTTTTTTTATTCAGTGTGTCAACTGTTGTACAGAAAATCACTGATTCATTCTAAGCGTGCGTTCGTTCTCAGGTGAGCCAGGAATTTCAGCTTCATTGAGCACTACCAGATATTCAGTACTGCCATCTAAAAGCATTCAGCATTGTCACCCTGTACTCTCATCTCACTCTGGAAGCCTGTGAGTTGTCAGGTCCAAATCATTGTGAGCACAAAGGTGTGTGTTGAGCCACAGTGGTTTGTATGTGGTTCCCATTTTGGTCGGCATTAATGGTAAGCCAGTATTTCGCGAAAGGCAGCAGAACATTCATTGTATAATCGAATGTGATGAACTGTCCGGATAAATGCATGGGTGCATGCATTCTTGTGTAAGAGTTATGGAAGACTTATGAATAATGGAAGATTGCTTGTTGACCTTGAAGATGCAACTCTGAAGTCTCTGTCTCACTCCCTCCCTCCCTCCGTCCTTCCCTCCCTCTCATCCCCCTCACTTCCCCTCACTTCTTCATTATTTCCATTCATTTTGATTTTAATGCCTGCTTAAATGGAGCAGAACCTTAATGGCTACAGCTGTTTTTTTGTTTGTTATGAGTTTGCAAAAACGTGACACTGTAAGTGTAACGGACACAGAAATGCACCTTATTGATTCTGTAACTTTTTGTTAGATACCAATTCTCATTGTTCATTAAGTCAGATATTTTTTTTCTGTGCATAGTTATGATTTAAGAAAAAAAATCATTAGCTCTTTTACTATTACTGGTCTTTGCAATGGCCTGCAAAGAATTGTGCAAAATCAGTCTCAGTCCTCATTCTCCCAACCCCTCCTCTCCCTCTTTGATTCTTTTCTTCTTGCTGTCATCAGTGGGGTTTCAGTGTGGTATTTGTAGTTTGAAGAATGAAAAGTCTTCAAGTTTTTTTGTTGTTGCATGATACTGTTAAGTGTTATTTGCCCAATTTGGTTTCATGACGAAATGGTCATTTGGCATCTTGATGACTGGGTCTTTTTATTCAGCGTTGAAATTTTTTTTTTTTTTTTTTTTTTTTTTTTTTGTATTCCCTGACCTGGACCAGACACTGTCTTTTAGTTTTACTAGAGGTTTTAAGGAGGCATGTTTTACACTTTTACAATCATGTTCTTAAATCATTGTGTGTTGATGAGTTTCTAGACATTGTTATGGATTTGTTCGAAGAAACAGGATTTTGTGTCCACTATAAAAAGAACAAATATGTATATTGTGGCAGCATGTCGAGCACTTGTGTACAATTACAAATTAACGGTAACAAAGAGACTAGCATACTAGAACACTTACAAAGGAATTGGAGGAAACAAAAATTGTTTTGTTGATTTATTGCCATTTTTGTTTCTCATCTAAAGTAAGAGACGTATTGAATAGATTCTTTCACTTACGCTGTTTATGGCATTTTGTATCAGTTATTTCAGATGAAGACCCATGAGAGAGAGAGAGAGAACCCATGAGAGAAAGGGCGGAAAAAACATAATGCAAATTGCATTTGTACTGTTAACAATATTCTGAAATTGTCACTGGATTGTCACTAATCCTTTGCTAAGAACTGAAACTAGTGAAAGAGTGCTGTTTAGATATTTATTATACTGTTAACAATATCCATCGCCCCCCCCTGTTCCCCCCCCTTTTTTTTTGAATTGTTATGCTTTATGCTTGTTTGGTTTAGCAGTGATGTGTAATATAGCAATTAACATACTTTTATTGAGCCTAAAAATTGAGTGTCTGATGTTTTGTTCACCAGTGTAACACTGCCGCATTCACTCCGCTCAAGCTCACACAACAGGTAGACTTGTACACAACGTTAGCATTCTGAATTCACTCTTACCCAGGGATAGACAACATGACAGTGTAAAGACACTCCTTTCTGGTTATTAGTAAATCAAAGAAAATTTAACAAACATGTCCACAGTTTCGCTTCAGGGATAAATCGTATGAAAAGTCAGATCCAGGGAGACACAATCAGTACTTTCTACTCTTCCTTACACTTTCCCGTTATAGTATTTCAGTCATAATATTGATAATTTAATTTGTTTCTTTTTATGACAGTGTTGTCACTTGGTGCTTCCAAACATCTTTCGGTGGGTGATACATCAGTCAAACACCTTCGTCCGAAAACAGGCGCTGAGGATCCTGAAACATCCTCAGAACCTAACTTTAGTTAAATAGAGCAGTGAGGAAAAATAGTACTCACATGCACTTTCACCTTGAGTTGCCATTCTTGTTTTACTGAACCAGTGTTAAGGAATGTAAACGATGAAGAAAAATCTGAAATTGAGAAGAAACGATTTCAATGAATTTCTCATTACCAAACTTGAGACCACTGCACTCACCACTACTTAAATCAGCTTCCTTAAACAAGTTAAAGCTCAACAGTCCAGGGTACTAGGGGTTGTAGCCTTTTTCTTTTTTGGTCTCTCTCTCTCCAACACATTAAGTTAGTTCCTGTTTACCCCACCCTTTTTTCCTTTCCCTCCTTGCCGCCCGTTCCTCCCCAAAATAGATTGATTGACAGTGACTGAAGGAGTTGTGTGCTTTTGAACAGAGTTGTTCGGTAAAAAGATTTGTGGCTGTTCATTTTTGCTTTCTGGGAGGAGATGAGGGAACGGTATTGATGAACGCTTAGTACAAACAACTGTGTTGTAAAACAGAGGAAGTGATTTGTTTGATGTTTTGTTGAGCGGTCCCTTTGTGTGAGAAAAACATTTTCAGATTGTTCTGTGTGTTTATTCTTCGTGAATTGTTGTGGAAAAGTGTTCCAGTGAGGTGACAATGTCCATGGCTTTATGTTGTGCACTGGTGATAGATAAGATTTTTTTTTTTTTTTTTTTTTTTTTTCTAAATCACTGAAGTCAAGAAAACTATGTTTAATTGTAAGTTTAATGGAGGAGAATAGTTTGCATGAGAATGTGCTGGTTGTAAACGAAATCCTGCCAAAGAGTGTGCATTTGGTAATCATACAGTCCACATGGGCACAAGAACATTCTTGCTGCACTGCATTCTTGACCATATTCAACTTGCCATGATTGCCAAAGGCAGCAGTCGTATTATATTTTTATTATATTTTTCTTTCCCTATTTAAAAAAAAAAAAAATTTTGTTGTAAGTTCAGAATATGGCATTGCCTGGGTTGCTCTTGGGGGTTGCTGGATGTGTTACTGGTTTGCTTGAGAGCTTCCTGAGAAAGCCATCAAGGGAGGAGTGTGTAAACTGTAATTGTAAAAAAAAAATTTTTTTTTTTTTGAAGCAGATTTCCTACAGTTGAAATCACAATGTATATTTGTAGCTCATAATTTTAATGTTTTTTCATGTGTGTGGTTTGTTTGTTTTTGTTTGTTTGTTTCTTCTCCATCGTCTGCATGATTTCAGTGGCATTACTCCCACACGGCTCATTCCAAGTCCCCCATACACACCCATACAGGGTTCATCCGTCACAGTCACAGTATCGGCAGTGAACTATTGATGTTAGGTCGCCAGAAGGCCGCACACCAGAGGCTGTGCACTGCTGCTGGTTAGTCACTTTCGTGGTGTTCAGTTGTGCCTGTTCTGATTTAACAAAGTAAAGGTACCTCTACTAAGCCCCCAGCTGACGACAGTAACCCCTTCAGTGCCAGGGGAAAAACAGTGGAAAGTGGTGTTTCAAGTCATAAAACAATATCCAAAGCAATAAGCCTAAAACTGAGAAAATGGTCTGGAAATATCACACACGTGCAGGGCAGTTAAGGTAATGGCTTTGCCACAGAGCTAGACAGAAAGTAGACTGTGTAAGCATTCTCTCCAGAGTGGAGACTGCCACCATGTCCCTCCAATGACAGTCCCCTATGAATCTGCCAGCATCAAAGACCTTGGCAGGACTTGCCTCAAGCGTGGAAGTTGAGGGGGATTGAAACTGAGGTCCTCATAAAAGCAGGTCATAAAGTGCCACTGAATTTGAGGCTTTTTTATATTGATAATGAAAGATGCTAAATTTTATTTAGTTGTGTGGTGATTTTAAAGTGCAGTTGTTGGGTTTTTTTTGTTTTAACTGAATTGGATTTTTTTTAAGGTGTATCTCTAAGAGAAGAATGTCCTTTTTACGGCGAAAGTTTTTTGTAGATCATTGTAACCAAAGGATTCTCTGTCAGTGTGTGTATAACTACAGATTTATTCTGTATTTTAACATTTGAAGCGGCATTGACCACAAGGGAAGCAGGAGATGTTTAATGAAAAGAGATATACATTTGAAACGTCAGTGGGAAAACGTTTTATGAAAATAGGTTAACATTTAAAGCAACACTCAAATGGAAGTGTTTTTACGAAGAAAGGTTACCTGAAGCATCACTAAAACTGGACGCCAGCATTAGGATTACTTCATGCTGTGTATCACAAGTATGTTGATGAATTGAATAACAATAAATGAAAGGGCACTGACCACGGAAATGGCGCTAATTTGCTTTGCATTTGTTGTGGCTTAGACACGTCTGCAAAACTATTTGTAGGAGATTTTTGTAGTGTCATTTCATTCGGCCGTTCTCCTCAGGATCTTGTTTCATTTCTCACAACCTTCCATCTCGTATACTGATCTTACATGATGACAGTTCCTTTCATGGTTTTTCTGTATCGTTTGGTGTACACAACAACTTGAAAATGAAGGATGAAAAGTGGTGCTTTCAGTGAATCAAAATCTAATGTTTGGTATTCAATACATTGTGCATGGAACAAAATTATAGACCCTGACCCCACCCCCATTTAGCAGCTAGTAATGAGGTGTAAAATAGTATGTATTCATATAACCTGGTTTGTTTTGTTTTTTGAGGAGACAGTGTGTGCTTTATTTTACTCCAAGTGTTGAAATCTATTAGAGGAATTTGTGGAATTTCAAAAGTTGTTATGATGGCTTTGACCAACTGGTGTGTATACCCATTGTTGGGTTTTTTTGGGGTTTTTTGTTTGTTTTTTGTGGGTTTTTTGTTTTGTTTTTGTTGCTTGTTTTTGTTTGTTTTTTTCCTCTCCTCTACCTTGGAATTTGATGGTGGTGTTGTGTTACTGTTGTGGTAATGTCTTGTCTGACTGGGAAAAGCGTATTCTTTGTTGTTTCTGTTCAAGCGAAATATGCACTGTAGTAAATGAATTACTCGTCATACTTGTGTCATTTTGGGAATGATTGTTTTTTTGAGGAACATTGTGTTGTTTTTTTTCTTTTTTTGTGAATACATGTGTTGCATCACTACATGTTGATGTTTTGAGTTCAAGAGTTATTTCTGTTCATTGTGTTTTCTTGTTACATTAATCCAGTTTTGTTAACTAAGGGCGTACCTAACGTTTTCCTTATGTTTTTTGTTTTTTAACTCCTGAAGATCTTATTGAATATTGGAGTGTTACTGACAGATGAAAATTACATTCTTTCTGTCTTTGTGATACAGTTTATTACAATTAGCATTAATGCAGGTGTATGGGAAATGTGCTGGGTTTTGAGGTTGTCTAATGTCTTGGAGTGTGTTGAGGTTGTGGTTACGTAATTTTGTTTTGCAAGATGCTCATGGTATGCTTATTTCCCATTTGTCTCCCCTTGTCCAGGTCACTTTGAAATCCACCAACAGAAACCTTACAAAATACATAGCAATCCTTGCAAATGGAAATGACCAAATGGAAGTCCTGAGATGATTGGTTTATGTATTTGTTGTTGAATTTGAAAGGTTTATGTTTGGTTCTTGTGTCATTGTGCTTGTTCTTGATCCTTCACAGATAATCCAAAGCTTTGTAGAAATTGTGGTCGCTCATTTGAGTTCGCATATTTTTGTTTCATCCTTCTATCTATCATCCCGATATTGTACTTTCCTTTGCTCTGGCATCACAAAACTTTTCTTTGTGAAAAATATAGATATATATAAAGTGAAGAATTACAGAGGTTTTTTTAATTTTTTTTATTGCCAATGAAACTGATAGCAGATCGTGAACAGCTAAAACTCCAGTAATCCAGAATTACTGCACTTGCTCTACCACTTGTGTACCAATGGTAGTTTTACACCAGTCAAACCTGTCTTTTCTGTTGGTTTGTCACTTCGTGTTAGTGAGACATCAGTTTGATAGACTCGTTTTCTGATTTGGTACCATTCTGGAAATCCAGTTCATTGGAAAAACACTCAGTGTGTTCCTGTGCTTGTATTTAAATGTATTTTTGTATCATTTTGCAGGAAAGCTTGGATGATGACTTGGGTTTTTGTTTTTGCTCTTTTTTTTCTTTTTTCTTTTTCTATAACTGTGAAAGCTGTATTTTGCATCTCAATCAGAAGTTACTGCATCCACATCAAACTGCACCAAAAAAAAAAAAAAGAAGAAGAAGAAATGACCAAATTGAAGTGCATTTTGGTTGACTGCTTGGTTCTGTCAATGATAAGCTGGACCAACTGTGTTATGATTGAGTGAGCATTGAAGAGTAATTGCTTATAAAGTAAGTTATCGCAGGTAGCGCTTTTCAGTCCGAATACCTGAAGGAAATAGACGCGAGTGTGGAAGAGGATGGGACATTTTAGTATGTTACTGAAACAGTGCGCAAAACAGTTTCCGGATGATCGACAGGACTGTTTGAAATTGCTCTGTAAATAACTGAATGCCATGATGTGAGCTCATGCACATTCCTCGGGTCACAACATCTTAAAACAATACATGTATATATATTTACATCCTTCTCTCCAGGTGTTGAAGGGTGGGGTAGCATAAAGAGGAAACCAAATTTGCCTGTAAGGGAGCCAAATGTGATAAAAGTGCAGTTTACTGCAGTTTGATACATCTACTGGTACATTAATAAACTCGTTTTGATTTCGAGTTTTTTTGTCTCAGAAAATGTTGTGTATATGTGCATATGTAAATTAACGGGTGATACCCATGAAAACGAAACCACAGTAAAAAGAGTTGTAAGAGATTTTGACCAGCCATGCTTGATCTTGGTGTATGTATATTATATACAAATTGAATGTATATTATATACAAGTTGTATGTCAAGTGATTTGGTGTTACACGGATTTGGTGATGGAATCAGCTGTGAAGAATTGTGTCAGTGTGAATCTATTAAGTACGAGCAATATCAACTTCATTTCCATCAGATCACTGTTTTTAAATGTTTTTCATCTTGTTGAGAAATGGAACAAATGTGTTTTTGAGAAATTTAGTTCTCAAGGCAGCAATATTTGTGAGAGAAAAAAAAGACCAAAAAACATCAGAAATTGGAGCAGGGGGCTAAGAATACATTCATCCCTGCTTGCGTTTCTGACACACATCAGTGATATACATACATGAGTTTTTATGTCATCTTTCACCACAACATCTCAAGAGTGGTTGCCAGATATGATCTATTTCTGGTTCGTTACTGAGTATTTGCGTCCTTCATATGAGTGCATTTCCAGCTTATCTGCAGAGTATTTGAACTGATGTGTATCAGTAACCATCTGATTTGCTGTTGTTTCCTTTAATCTTCCTTTTTTTCTTTTTTTCTTTTTTTTCTTTTTTAAACAAGAGAGTATCCTTTTATGCTTTACAGTTTTGTTAGCTGGAATATGGGTGGTCCAGCCTCTTTAGTTATATAAAGTTCTGTAGATCAAATCTTGACACCTGTTCCCATTCTGTTTGGATGGAAAATTCTGGATTCTAGTGAATGCACTGTGGTCAGTGTTAGTTTGTCGATTCAAGACTTACGCATGGCCATTGTTTTTCAGTGCTGTTTGACAATGATGTGCATTGCTTGTACTTTTTGTACTGATTTAATTGACTTTTTGTTTGGTTTGTTAAGGTATTTTTTGTTTTCTTTGTTGTTGTTGTTTTCAGTTGACCCTGATTCTATACAGTTGAGCAGTATAAGGATTTATTTTGTTTCCCTTCATTTTATGAATGTGTTGCACTTGATACAATTATCCAATATTCATTTGAATCACATTCTGTGTTGATCACTTTTTGTTGCAAAATTGTGAAGATCTATATACCAGAGCATGACTGGGAATCATAATTGTAATGATCTTTGTTTTTGCTTTTTTATGTGTGTGTGTGTGAAGCATTGGTGCATGAGTGCTTGTTCCTTGTGTGTGGTGGAGTTGGGTGATAATTTGTCACTGTGTTGTCTGTTTTTTTTTGTTGTTTTTTTTTTTTTAAGTAAAAACTCTTGACCAGGCCAGACTTTTCTGAGAGCAACAGTTGTGGTTATTAACATGGATGGGAGCCGTTCCGATACAGTAATAATATATTCTGAATATATTCTGAATTCAGTGGAGAGATGTATGAAGCCAGTATAAAAAGAAGAAGAAAACAAAATGTGTTCCCTTCAAAGGTTTGACTGTGGGTTTGATGTCATATGCTGTACCATGTCAAACTGATGCAAACTGGGTCTTTCAAGGTCTGATCAGACCTGCGTCGTTATGACATGGTGATTTGTGTATTTAACCAAACAAAGAGCTATGTAACCAAACAGTATACAATACAAACTCCGCATGTTGGTTTGCAGCATGGATGAACGTTTCACTATGTCCTTTTGATTGGAATCTCTCAATGTGTTCGTTCTTTCCTGCTCCCAACCAAAACATGCTCGCTCCCACCCATTTATTAACAGCTTCTGTCTGCAGAAGGGGGTGGGGTGGGGGTTTGGGGGGTTCAGTGTTGTTTGCCTCCTGTGGTGTGTGTCTGTAGGAAGGATAAAAATGTATGTAGAGTGACTTGAGGAAGGTTCAAACCTTTGGTCTTACAGTCGTATACCTTTCCCTTGGCTGCAGTGACCCTAAAGCGGTTTGCACGCTCCGTGACGCAATCAGGTTATGGTTTGGGTGTGTGAGAGAGGATCAAGATTATTCTCAGCATATATCCCTCTCCCATTATGAAGAAGAAATATTTTTTTCTCTGCTCCCTTGCATTTCTGAGTCATGTCTCTCTTTATTGTTCACCTCACCCCACCATTGCTTAAAACAGAAAAGAAGAAGAGAAGAAAAAAAAGGGAAAAAAAATAGATGGAGATATGTATATGTCGGGGGAGAAAAGTGGGAAAACTGAACATTTTGGGAGAGATTTTAAAGACACCTGATTTCCCATTTCATGCTGACTTTGTTGTTGCTGTTATTGTTCTTTACTTTTTTCCTTTTTTTTCCCCTTCTTCTTTTGTGTGTGCATTCCCACATCCGACACCCCACCCCCCTTCCAATTCATGTATTCACGCTCTTCAGAAACAGGTCTGAGAGTGCCTGAATCATGGTTTATATGATATACCCCCCAAGACCTGTGTTGATTGTTCTGTGTGTGTGAAAAATCTCCCCATAGGCTCACCCAGTGGATGATGACCTGCCTATGATGCCGTAACAAGAGTCGCATGATGGTGGAATGTGACAGTGAACTACCACAACACAGGACCAAAAATAAAACTGGCCTCAGATTGCCTCAGTAAATGTGGACTTGTGTCTGGGTTTGTGGTGGTGATGGTTGGTTTGTGATGTTTATTTCTGTTTGGTTCCTTGTGTGTAGTTATCGGAATGCTTTGTCTCTTTCTATCCCACGTTGTGTGTGTCTGTCTCTCCCTTTCTCTTTCTCTCTATCTCTGGGGTTTTCTCCCTTGATTGATGCTGAAGGGATTCTCTCTTTCTCTTTCTCCATCTGTCTGGGGTGTTCTCCCTTGGTTGATGCTGTATGGATTCTCTCTCTCTCTAAAATAGTCTGCTAGATTTTAGAAGCAAAGCAAGTAATAGACAACACACACACGCACACATAAACAAAAAACAAAGTGAAAACAAACATTACAAAAAAACAACAAAACATACCATTGTTCCAAATTTGTATCATAGTCTTTAATTAAATGTCAGGTCTGACTTGTGGGTGAACAACAACAACACACACACACGAAATCCCCTTATTAAGAAAAGGGTCCACACCACACTTGACCATAGACTGATGATATTGATTTTATTCATATGAGAAACGGGTTTGCTGAACATATGAAATACAAGCATACAAAATGAGTCGTGAAATACTTTATTGTTTCTCAATTTTGAAAACGATATAAATACGTGCTTTGACACACAACCAACATACCCGGAGGACTCTGTTAACAAACAGTTCTTTGTGGCGTCCCAATGACTTCACACTGTTGAAGAAGAAGAAAGCATAATTTTCGGACCTAAAATGCAAAGGTTAAGCATTCCACAGGCGGTCTGGTCAGTGCATTCATATAAATTTCTGCGCACACACACACACTCGCACACAAACGGCATGAATAAGACGACAGCAGTGAGAAAAAAAATGATCATCTTATCAATGAATAAAATAACAAGCATGCTACTTTTTTTTCTTCTTCTTTGTCGGGTGTGTGTGAGAGACAGAGAACTTTGTGGCTACATGTTTGAGAGAGAGAGAGAACATATGCTTCGCGAACACAAGTTTTTGATGTAGCCAACCTCCTGTTTCGAAAAGCCATGGCTGACCAATCTCAGCTGGGCAAGTTTGTTTTTTTCGAGACGCACGTGACACTTGTATTCTTGCCTTCCGGTCAAGGTCAATTTCAAAACACACAACCAATCAAAAACTTCGTGTTGTGCTTGAGACGCCCTTGATTTCGTCAGGTTCACACACCAACTGTGACTTCTGCCATTTTGTGTTTTGTGGATGGAGAAAAGATTTGGAAGAAAACGGAGCATTGGTTTTTGCACCTGGGTGCGTGAATATTTTTGTAAGTGTGTGCTTCTTTACTTTTAAAACTCCCGTTTTATTGTTCTTCCTTTTTTTCTGTTGTCAAACTTTGTTGCTTTTAGTTGAGTACAAATTGTATTGATCCTCATGCGTATCCCACGCTGCGGCCCTCCTACCCTGTCCTCCACTGATAAACACGGAGTGTGTGTGTGTGTGTGTGAAAGATAAGAGTGCTTGTAACGTGTTTATAAGAAACCTGCATGACGCTGACGTTCTGATGAAGGCGGCAGGCCTAGTTATAAGAACACATTAGGTCACCTTTGGTAGCATTTTGGCTGAGGAAAAGATTTAAAAAAAAAAATTAAAAAAAAATGATGATGATAAAAGATTAATGAAGCCGACAGTATGACTTATTACTTGCTTTAGAATTATTTTCGTGCTCTTTTGTTTTTTCGGGACATAAAAAATATTGTTTGGAAAATTAATGTAGTTTGTGCACGTCAGAGCTTCCGCGTGGTTCAGTCTGAACTTGAACTGTACGATGTTTGAGGTCATGTAGGAAGTCCTGCTCATCGACCCGTGTTGGTTAAAGTCTTAACTCCCGAGAGCAAGGTTTCGGTTGCGCTCCTTTTCTCTGCATTCAAATTTTGTATTACGTGTAGCTGACACATTTTGTACTTTCCAAAGTCAATTCAGGTCTAGATTGGAAGCTGCTAGGCAAATCTCGCTCTCTGCCATAAATGAAGCCAAACCGTAGCTTTATTAGGCTTTTATTTTGAATAAACCTTCACCGACGTCACAGTGTCAGACTCTGGTGAGAAACTGGCTTGATTCAAATCGCCCGCCATTTATAGTCCGGTTCAGGCTTTAAACGGCAAGTATACTAAAGACTTTGCATGCGTGGCTTATTGGCAAGACGGATTGTACTGGTCAGGTTTCTTCTTCCAGCAAGCATCCAACCTACTCTGGAAGGCATTTACAGAAGGTGCCAGGACTACTACATCTGGGAGGCTGTTTCACGTTTTGGTGATTCTTTCGCTGAAGAAGTGTTTCCTGGTATCACAGTGGGTATGGTGCGGGAACAGTTTCATTGCATTTCCTCTGGTGCCTGCATCCTCGGGAGTTTCAAGCTTTGGTTTTTCGGTCTTGTAGATTTTGTGGACATATTTGAAGGTGTCGATCATATCCCCTCTGAAACGTCTGTGTTCCAAGCTAGGCAGGCCAAGTCGCTCCAGTCTTGCTGGGTATGGCAGTTCACTGATTGAGGAGATCAACTTTGTGGCTCGGCGCTGCACATCCTATGACGCCTATTACACTGTTTGCTCTTGATGTGACATTGTCAACGTGTTGCTTAAATTTGAGGATGTCGACATGAACGCCGAGATCCTCTTCCACCTCACTTTCTGCTAGGGGTATTTCTCTGCTGGTTCCGGTTTCAGCGTCTGTGTGCTTCATATGGTACATTCCTTCTGATTTCCGTGTGCCGAGTTTCATCACTTTGCATTTTTGTGGGTGGAATCTCAGAAGCCAATCGTCCGATCATTTCTGAAGACTGTCTAGGTCCTGCTGGAGTGATGCAGTTGATTCTCGGTCATTGCTTGCAGCATACAATGTTATCTGCAAATAGTTTGACAGTGTTTTGTACATGTTTCGGCAGGTCATTGATGTAGATGACAAACAGGATAGGTCCTAACACACTACCTTGTGGGATACCACTTGTGACTGCAGCCTCTTCAGAGAAAGTTCCATTGATTCTAACTTGTTGCTTTTGATCACCAAGGAAGGCTGCTATCCAGCTGAGTATTGGGCCTTTTATTCTGTGGGCTTCAACTTTGCTCAGCAGACGATGGTGCGGTATGGTGTCAAAGGCTTTTTGAAAGTCCATATACACGACGTCAATGCTGCTGCCAGAGTCGATGAGTCTGGTCCAGTCGTCGAGAGCTTCCAGTAGATTTGTCACACATGATTTCCCCTGGACGAACCCATGTTGCTCCTCAGTAGCTCATGGCGTTGTAGGTGATCCATTATTTGTTCTCTAAGAAGTGTTTCCATTGCCTTGCACAGAATGCAGGTTAGGCTGACAGGGCAATAGTTTCCTGGTTGCTGTTGGCTTCCTTTCCTCTTGTAAATTGGGGTGACTGTAGTTTCTTTCCAATCAGTTGATATTTCCCCACGGTCCAGAGTTTGCGCTATTGGACGTGTTAATGAGTCTGCAGCCTTGGCCAACACCATGGGGTGGATTCCGTCAGATTCGGGTGCCTTATTTGTTTTCAGGTTTTGAAGTGCTCTTTTCACGTCTGCTTCGGTGATATTCATCTGTTGGAGTGTTTCCGTTATGCTGTACTCGGGAGGTGGTGGCAGGTTTTCTATTTTTTCCTGGGTGAAGACGCTGCGAAAAAAGTTGTTTAGTACGTCTGCCTTTTCTTTGTCGGTCGTCGTTTTCCTTCCGTCTGCTTTTTTCAGATCTGCAATGCCTGACCTGCATTTTGTTTTCGACTTGACGTATGACCATTGGCTGCTACATTTTTCTCTCTACCTCTCTTTGCTTTACGGCACGCTCTTATGGCTTGGTTGTTTGCACGTCGGTATTCTTGTTCGTCCTGAGGATCTCGTGATATTTCCCGGAATCTTTGTTTCGAACAGAGTCCAGTGTTTTCGGGTCCATCCACTTCTTGGTTGTTCTTCCGGATGTCATCACTGTTGGGATGTGCTTCTCCACAGCTTTCTGGATCTCTTCCTTGATGGTTTTCCAAGTTTCTTCGACCGATTTGTTGGAGAGTAGTTCATCCCAGTCTGCGTCAGCGAGGTCCGAATTTATTCCAGCATAGTTTCCCTCGTCAAACTTTGTCTTCTTCCTTGCCGATTCTCTCCTTGCGTAGGAGCATGAGAAGTTGATGATGAGCGGGGTCACATGGTCGCTTTTTCCTAGTCCGGCTTGTGTTGTGATACTGTCTATCATCTCCTCTCTGTTGGTGAAGACTAAGTCGTCTAAACTGGGGTTTTGTCCTCGTCTGATTCTTGTTGGCTCCTTCCGGTGCTGGATGAAATATGCATCTTTGCTGGCTTTGAGGAATTTCTGCGTTTGCTGTTCCTTCCTGCAGTTGCATGTCTCATTTTGCCAGTCAATTTCCGGGTGGTTGAAGCCACCCATCATGAGGATGTGGGAGTGCTGTTTCTGTTTACTGAGATGTTTAATCAGCATGTTGAGTTTTGCTGTGTTTTCTGGAGGGGAGCTGGGGCTTTTGTAGATTGGTCCAAGCAGTAGTTTATCTGAACCATCCAGACGGCATTCAAACTAATATTTGCTCTTTGAAGTCATTATCTCCAACTTCTATCTGGGAAGCTCTTAGGTTGCTGTCTACATATAAGCACATTCCTCGTCCTCGCTTGTCTGTGAGGTTGTGAAAAAGGTCGTAACCATCCATAGCTATCTCGAACTCCTGTACTGCATATCTTGCGTTCTTCGGTTTGACTTCAGTGATTCCAATTACTGATGGTTTGTAAATGCTGTTGAGGGCTTGTAGCTCACTCCTTTTGTTTAGTAAGGAATCTACGTCGCTGTAGAGGCACGTACACGATTTCAGGGAAGCGTTGGCCGTGTTGTTGTGGTGGTTGGTCGAACGTTTAAAAGCTGACGAAGATGAAGAAGTTTTAACACTTTGTACATTGGGGATTGAGAGTTTCGTTTCCCCGAACCTCCCTTGGCCGCCTGATCTGGCGGTTTCCCGAGGAAGACCACGCGCTTGTTGCGCCTCACCCACTTCACTTTGTCGTCCCCCGACGCCTGGGTCCTCTTTTGCTTGAAGCTCATTGTAGAGTGCTGTCTCTTCCTTGCGTTCAGCAGGGGTCAAATCCTTTCTCATGCTGATGCCAGAGATGGGGGTTGCAGCGGTATCCTTGTTATCTTGTTCTTCCTCTTATGGTAGGCACGCAGTCTCGTCTCTCTGTGTCATTGTGGCGAAGGTTAGTCTCACTGGTCTCGGGGGGCCTTCGTATTCCTTCTCCTTTGGCTTGCCAGTCTTCTGATGTCCGTTGGTTGGTAGGGGATATTCAGATCCTTCAGGATTTTCTTTGCGGTCTCTGTGTCTTCTGCCTTCCTATCCCCTGATTCAGTGGCGGTGTTCTCTTTGATTTTGAAGATGATTAGATTGGTCTTTCTTCGGTTCCTGTCTTCCATTTCGGCTACCTTTTCTTCTGTCTTGCTGTCCATGATGTCTGCAGTTTGACTCTCCGTAGGACTGTCTGTACTGCTGCCTGCTGCGTGGTCCGTGATATTTTTGATGGCTTCATCTGTGATGTCTTTAATTTTCTCAACCGTTTTCTGGGGGAGGTCACCTGATATTTGGTTCACGGTGGCGGCGACTGCATCCACGTTCTTTGAGAGTTCGTCAAGGTCTGTCCTCAGGTCTTCCATACCATTGAGAAACTTGTGGATAACCCGGTTGCAGGATTGACCAGTGCAGTTGTGGAGTGCGCTTTTCACGGTCTTTCTTAATGGCCTTGTAAGTTGTGTCATCAACGCAGGGATCAGGTTCGACATCGGTCATTGACGCATTTAATTTTGAAATGACCTATTGTTTTTCCAAGTTGCCAGGTCACATGACTTATTGTTTTTATGACCAGTCGGTCAACCAAAGTAACCATATATATATATATATATATATATATATATATATATATATATATATATATATATATATCTTTAACGATCGCGATCGCTTTGTCGTCTGCTCCTACAGGAAATGACTATAAACTGGTTTATTAAAATACGGATCCGTGACGAAACGAAATCCGAAACGAATCTTTATCGCTGCCTTTCGCGAGCTTCGGCGAGAAGAATTGGCGTTCCCACGTTTTGCATAAACCGAGTGCAGTTCCGGGAAAACTGATATTTGACCTATTGATTTTCAAAATGACCTATTGATTTTATGTTCTTCCGGTCATATGACCTATTGTCTATTGAACCCAACCTGATCTGTGTCAACGTTGACACAGGCGATGTGGAACCACAACTCACATATCTCGCACTGGAGTGCCTTGTCTCGGGTACCAACTAGAATTTTGCAGTGGCCACAATTATTGTTCTGGTTGGATTGTGTGTGGTCATCGCCTGTACTTGATCCTTTGCGACCCTTTAAACTTGTCTCGGAAATGGTGCGCTTCTTATCAGTCATGGTTTTTATTTCTGCATGCTACAAAAAGTGAATCGCACTCACCTCTAGGATCATGTATGGCAGTGTATCATGTGCTGGGTTGTGCTGTGTGGCAGGGTTTACAGTGTGTCGTACTCCGCTTCGAAGACTGCAGGGGGGTTGGCAACTTTTGGTTGTGCAAAAAGGTTCCTTGCTGACAACGTAACAACAGCATGCACTGAATAGTTGTTTTGATTTGACTCGGAAAAACGAGGAGACTTGAATCGAAGTGTGTTCTGTTTTTGAATTGTCCTACGGACATTAAACATGTGGAACATTGGATACCACCACAAAGCCTCTGTGTTGGGACCTGTTCAGTGCATGCTCTTGTTACGTTGTCAGCAGCACCAGAAATTGATGAATTCCGTCTTCTTTCCGTCGGCACGCGTAAAATATTGAGGGAAACTTCGATAAATACTCGTTCCTACAGATCCTAAAGCGGTTTTGATAGAGTGTCACTCTCGATTATCGCGTCAATTTTCGATCATTTCTGCTTCTCCAGTCTCTCAGTCCGCCATAACCCTTCCACCACGCATGCGCAAAAGCCGGGTTCGAATCACGGTAACGGCGCCTGGTGGGTGGAGATATTTCCGATCTCCAAGGTCAACATATGTGCATACCTGTTAGTGGCTGAACCCCCTTCGCGTGTATACGCACGCAGAAGATCAAATACGCACGTTAAAGATCCTGTAACCTATGTCAGTGTTAGGTGGGTTATGGAGACACGAAAATACCCAGCATGCATGAACCACGACAGACATCGGCAAGTCGATGTTGGTCGTGTAACGGAAAGGAGGAGGATTACATTTTGCCTCCCCCAAATCCCGTCCTTTACAGATGTTAGTTCACTTGGAAGGTCACTGTTTCGTACCTCAGCCCTTTGTCCAACAGTTTGTTGGAAACACTGGGGTCAGCTCGTTTAATGAAATAGATATCAAGTATATGTCGCGGCTTTTAGGCAATATCGGCCTTTTGCCTGAGCATTAGGATTTTTCTTTCCATTTATTACAACAAAAACAAACAACAACAACAACAACAACAAAAAACAACACTTTTTTTTATAAGTGCACATTTACTAATGTTTTGGCTAGTTTCCTGTGGAAAAAAAAAATACTTGTAAGCCATGATGATGATCATTCCAGTGTTTATCTAATAAATTCTTAAAATTAAGTGTGTAATTCATGCAGTGACACTGTTACTGGGCAGATTATTCCACAAGTTAACCACCCTGTTAGCGAAAACTTGTGGAAAAAAGGTCTGATTTGGTGAATGTTTTCATTAGTTTTGGTGGGTGTCCCCTGGTATGAGTACTGTCCTTCAGAGTGAAAAGATGTTATGTTGTGCTCTTATAATGTCCATGTAGAATTTAGTCTCAACCATACCACCCCCAAATCTGCAATATTCAAGGCTTGTGAGTTTCAAACTACTTGGTCTCTCTTTGTAGGACACACTACCCATCCCTACAATTTGCTTGTGAAATCTTCTCTGTAAATTTTCTACCAAGTCACTGTTTTCTAAAGGAGGGGGGCCATACCACATGGCCATATTCCAGGATTGGTCTTACTAATGATCTAAATAATGGCATCGTGACATCTTTATACTGGATAAAATGGGTGATCATGCTTGCTGTTTTTGAAAAAGAAACAACCCACCCCACCCCACCCCCATTTTTTAATTTTAATTTTATTTATTTATTTATTTATTTATTTTTATTGCAGCTTCAACTCTTTCCATACGAACGGCGAAAGAGACGACATTAACAGCGTTTCACCCCAATTACTATCATCAAAATATTGCAAGCGGAAGGCTCTTATACTGAAGATGTGAATGTTGACAAAGAATACCACAATTCTGACGACGGAAGCTAAAGGTTGGGTCATTCAGACACCCACTGGACATCCGAGGAGTCTGTGTAGAGGAGAAGAGAGGACTGGCCGTACTGAGTGAGTTAATGTGCTGTTCAAAAGTTAGATTTTTATCCACATTCTCAAAGCCTTTTCTAATTCAAATTTCTTCTGTATCATCAAAGTTAATATAAATATTTTGAGTTATTTTTACCAACGAGAAGTAATTTACGTTTTTCACTACTTAGTGTTGCCACATCTCTGTCCATTTGACTAGTTTTATACTTTCTTTGAGCAGAATTTGCTTTACTTTATTATTCATTGTACAGTAAGTAAGCCTTTGTGTCATCAGCATTTATATATATATATATATATATTATATACAAAACACTCCAACACATCTGGTATATCATTAGTAAAGTAAATGAATAATGTTGACCACAAAACACTTCCCTGACGAAAACCACAGGTTACATTTGATGTGACTGACCTCTCATCTGAAATGCATACATACTGGCTTCTGTTACGTGCATAAACAACAATAACAATATAAACAAAAAACGAAAGCCTTGATAACACTCTGACATGACCAAAAAGAGATATTTGGATATTCAATCCACATAAAATGATTTTGGAAATAAAAAGTTCACATGGAATTGGGAAAAGGCGGGTAGTGGGTGAGAAGCTGGTAAGGCATGAAAAATATCCCCCTGACATTTTGTCTTATCTTTTTTTCTATGGAAGGTCAGTTCATAGAGCGAAAAATGACAATGCAGTGAAATGTCATAGGAACACACAAGGCGGATGATTAGTGAGATATTGCATATTTGACAGTAAATGGGGAAGGGTGGGGGGGCTAGGGGTGTGGTGGGGGGTGTGTGTGTGGGGGGGGGGCTCTGAAGTCTGACCCACCCATGTTCAAGGAATGACTTTGAACTGCTGACATACATGTCGCAATGGTGTTGAATACATACGTGTGGAGTGATGGCCTAGTGGTAACGCGTCCGCATAGGAAGCTGAGCAAGAGTAAATTGAAGAAGTAAGTACATTGAAATATTCATAAACTCTCTCTCTCTCTCTCTCTCTCTCTCTCTCTCTCTCTCTCTCTCTCACACACACACACACACACACACACACACACACACACACACACACATAAAAACAAAGTTAAGGAACTGTGATGCTCGCAAATCTGCTCATTGTTCTATCACTGGTATGTTCAGTCTTCATTTGTGTCGTATGTATTGTCTCCATGGACTTATGAGCAATGGAGATATGTGCAATGCCAGTACTGTATATATGGTATATGGCATGATTTGATAGGCTCATATCGGGCTCAGCACCAAAATCAAAACCTACAGAGCTGTTGTGCTGACCACCTTGTACTGCTGTGAAACATGGACGATGTGCGGCCGTCACATTCAACAACTTTAGCAGTTCCCACCAGAGATCCCTATGAAAGATCCTCGGCATAAAGTGGCAAGACAGGGTCTCAAACCTCCGGGTCCTAGAGAGGAGTGGCCTGCCCAGCATCGAAAGCCTGCTGATCCAGTGCCAGCTACGCTGGACAGGACACGTTGTCCGCATGACAGACAGCAGAATCCCGAAGATGCTTTTGTATGGCCAGCTGAAGGAAGGCCACCGCGAATTTGGAAGACCCTACAAGTGCTTCAAGGACACCTTGAAGACAAACCTCAAAGCCTGTGACATAGACATCGCTTCCTGGGAAACTGATGCCCTTGACCGCTCTCGCTGGAGGATGCTGTGCTCTCGTGGCATAAAGACGTTTGAAAACAAGAGAACGCTGGCCATTAAGGAGAAGCCTGAGCGAAGGAAGCAGGGCTCAACTTCTGGAGACGTTTTCCCTTGCAGCACCCGTGGGAAGTGCTGCGCATCCAGAATCGGCCTCTTCTCCCATATGAGGACACACACCGACCGATAAGCCTACTCATCCGTCGGTCCGACGGGAGACTCCATCATCATATAACTTGATATGGTATAATTGAACATATGATGTATGATATAACATCACTGGTATCTTCATCAAGGTCATTCCGTTTCCAGACACAGTTCTGTATGTTAAGGTATGATCGCTGATATTAATTTTTATATGGTATCCTCAGACATTGAATGACTTGGGTGTGGGTAATGCCAATACTGCCTAAAAAAAAAATGATATAGTGTATAGAAAAGTACAGAATCATCTCATCTCGTCCCATCCTGTCCTGTCCTGTGTACGGAAAAGACAGGAGGAACATATTAAAAGCTGAAAAAGATCGGACCGGTACTACACAAGATCAGTTTTCATTTATCAGGACTGGGCAAGTCCTAACGGTGTAGTCCTCCCCTGGGCTTTCTCCCCGACCGTCATCGTCCAGCTCATCACTTACCATGCTTTGGTTCAGGTACTTCCCTGCATACAGAAGGATTAGCAAACTCCCAGTTGAACATCGACAAACAGGGAGCCCCCGGTCACTGTAGGCCAGTGTTGTATATCAGACAGAGGTACCCTGAGGAAAGAAATATTTATACGTTATTAGTTGTGACAGGGATTTTGCTTGGGGGCTTAGCGGAATGCTGTGATCTTTTGCTCGTGGGACGTGTGTGGTGGGAGATAGGGCTCCTTTGGGGTGTGTAGAAAAAAATTATGATTTAGGATAAAGGGATTATGGGATTTTGTTAGAAGGGCCTCCTCCGGATCACCCCCTCCTCTAGCCCCCCCGCCCCCTCACCCCCTACCCCTGCCCCCATCAGAGGTTGTTTTTTTGTTGTTGTTTTTTTTAAGAGCAATGTGACACTGGATGTCTTTTCGTGCTGATCGGTGACATAACTTGTGGCTGTCCTTTGAACAGTCTCGGGTCTTGATATTGTCAGCCGCAGGTGGGTTTTTTGTTTTGTTTTGTTTTTTCAGATGGAGTTATAATCATGGTATGCGGAACGGCGAGTGTTTTTGACATTAATCTTCCTATCTTTGTTGCCGGAGGTGTTTTAAGTACATCTGAGGAACTGTATGTGTGATAGTTGCTTTTGATGACCATCAGAACAGCAGAGGAGGTAACTGCTGTCCTGACTATCGGGGCTACAATTTGATCATAGTGGAGAGTGTCTTCCCAAGTCACATCCCCATTCTCTCGGCCAAGAGGGTTTTAGAACAGTTGGTGTTGGGATGGTTCCCAAAGGCCAACTAGCCCCCAAGGCTGCAGCTCAAAGAGCCAGTGAAATTTTGCCTCCTGGTTTGAGAGTCATAGTCCGTCACAAAAGACTAAGCTCTAAGTGATTCCCATTGCATTGGAGAAACCATTGATAGTACAGCTCTCACTTTGCTGTTGGCCCAACTATAAACTTATCTATATCTTACTGTTTGGCTGTACAGTCTCATGAATGTGTGATGAGAAATTACTTCAGGTTCTTTACTGCAGCGTTTTGGCCTTTCAGTTTGATCTGGACCTGGACAAAGTACCACACATTTGAACGTGGGTTTTCATATCCAAATTTCCTATGTCCGTTACCGTGCCATTTTGACAGTCAAAAGCTGTGTTGTGTTATATTTTGTCACAACAAATTTCTCTGTGAAACTCAGGCTGCTCCCACCCCCCAGCACCACCCACCAGTTTTGGTTCTGTCTGCAAATATTATATATTTTACTATCAGTTCTACAGAAACAAACAAAGGGAGAAACTTGAGAGAAATCTTGACACTATTTTGTTTTCTCTTTTTCTCAGTCAAACCCACTTCTTTGTTAGTCAGTGTCTGCTATTAGAGGTGTATATATATATATATAAACGTTCGAAACTGGTAGATCTATGCTATGAATGTAAATGTTTGAAACTCCGACAGATCTATCTATCTATCAATCTCTCTTTTTTGAGAGAGACAGACAGATAGATAGATATATTATTATTATTATTATTATTATTATATGCTATGAATGTAAACTGGTGATCGAAAAGCCGGTCAATCGACGTGGACAGCTCGAGATAAATTTGTTCGGTTTCCAGCAGGCAACTTTCAGTTTTACAAACACTTGTGGTTGTACATGATGCCAGTTGGTGAGCATAAAATATATTATTTGAATTTATACATGTAAATGCAGGTGCCCTCCTACCCCTCTCTGTCTCTGTATGCCTCTCTCTCTCCCCCTCCCCCCGCCCCACTCCTATCCCACTCATTCTCGGCGTTTTCAGTTTAGTTTTGTTGTTGATCAGCAGGAAAGGGGAAGGTTTTGTCTGTTCTGTTTGTGTGGTGTGTGTGTGTGTGTGTGTGCGTGTGTGTGTTTGACAAAAGAACAACAACCAACCAACCAACCAACAAACAAAAAACAACAACAAAAACCGAAAAGAGATCTATGTGAAGCGAAAACGGATCAGTCCTGCTCGCGGCTTTGACGCCTCATAGTTGCAGCCGATGGGACTGCGGGATGGCCAACCAGATACGATCCTCAGTGGCAATACGGAAAAAAAACAAAAAAACAACAGAAGACACTGAGAAGGGGGTAGGGGAAAGGGTGGAGGGGAGGGGGACCTGGATCGCAGACAAAACAGGCAGTGAATCACCAAGATGATAGATACTAGGGCACGGGAGGGATTCAGTCTTGCCAGATCTCATCAGCCCACAACGGCAAAGCAAGACTTGAGGCATATAGGCAGGGGAGGGAGAGAGGTTGTGGTGACTGGGAGGGGGGGTGTCTGCATAGATGGGGCGCTGTACGAAACCCAGTTAAAGCTAACATCAGCAGCCACTAGAAAAGGGTTTGTCAGCAGCAGCGGACTTGAGAGCCTGCTAGACTCCGCCAGTCTGTTCGCTGTTTTTAAGGTATTTAGTATTAATGATAATTATGGTTCGTCAGCCGTCTTGTTCAAGTTGAAGTGCAATGCGTGAGCACAGTACAAGCTTTAAGTTTGTTGGTGCTCTGTCTTTGCTTGTATTGTAATCATGCGTCCCGTTGAATAGTTAGTTTCAGTTTCAGTTTCAGTAGCTCAAGGAGGCGTCACTGCGTTCGGACAAATCCATATACGCTACACCACATCTGCCAAGCAGATGCCTGACCAGCAGCGTAACCCAACGCGCTTAGTCAGGCCTTGAGAAAAAAAGAAAAAGAAAAAAAAAGGTGAATAAATTATAGATAAGCTTACATAAATAAATAAATAAATAATATTTATGATACAAAAAAGGTAGTAGTAATGAAAAAAAAAGGAAAAAAAAAAAGAGATAAGACAACAATGATGATAAATAAGCAAATAAATGTAAAACATGAAGACACACATTTACACATACACCCACACATGCATTGAATAGTTAACTACTATTCAATCAAACCAAGCTGTCTGGTTCCTGGAAAGCAAGGCATTCATCAGATCTGATCTGATCCCGGGTGATAGGAGTGGCGTGGATCGGTGGTGTGATGGTGATGGACCAAACTTGGAAGGCGAGGTGTCCACGGGTTCAAATCCCATAACACGGACCGAGATTATTACTGTCCCCTCCACTAGAACTTCATTGGTGGTCAGGGTGCCAACCTTTCAGATGAGATGGCAAAAACTACGGATGCGTGTTCAGCATGCGCTTGGCGCACGTTAAAAAGCCCACATCAACGAAAGAGGTGAACCTGGCCAAACGCTGCAGAAAAAGACACTTTGAATGTAGAGTAGACAGACTTGCAGACAGAAGAAAAAGTGTTGTTATACTGTGATAGAACGCTTTGGTTGTGGACAGCAGACCCAATTTCACAGACATACTTTTTTTTTTTTTTTTTTTTTTAAGGGGAGAAAAAACTATTTCAGTACTATAGTGGTTTGAACACTGTGAAGTGCGCTTTGGCTGGGGACAGCAGCCAATATTTCACAGACATAATTAGGTGTTTTTTTTTAAAGGAAAAAAAAGAGGCTAATTCAGAACTATAGTGGTTTGAACAGTGGGAAGTGCGCTTTGGCTGGGGACAGCAGCCCATATTTCCCAGACATACTTAATTTTTTTTTTTTTAAAGGAGACATACGTAATGATTGAAAAAAGAAAGAAAGAAAAAAAAGACTAATTCAGTACTATAGTGGTTTGAACAGTGTGTAGTGCGCTTTGGCTGGGGACAGCAGCCCATATTTCACAGACATACTTAATTGTTGTTGTTTTTTTAAAAGGAAAAAAAGAGACTAATTCAGTGGTTTGAACAGTGTGTAGTACGCTTTGGCTGGGGACAGCAGCCCATATTTCACAGACATACGTAATGATTGAAAAAAGAAAGAAAAAAAAAAAGACTACTTCAGTACTATAGTGGTTTGAACAGTGTGAATTGGTACATCATAATCTTTGGAACGGGACTGGCAGGGGATAAATTTGAATAACATAGTAGCCTACTTTGTGAAATAACTGGTCATAAGAGTAACTGATTTTTCGGCAGAAGTCGTTGCTGTGATTGTGGTGGGAAGTGGTGGAGGGTGGTGTTAGGAGGGAGGAGGAATTAACGGAGATTTGATCTGTAGTGTCGGCACCTCAAGCTGGGGAAGTAGGGGTTGTAACGGAAGCAGATCCTTGATAATTTTACATTTCACTTACTTTCTTTTCTGTGTGTACCATTCATGGGAATTTACTTTTCTGTCAGTTGTGAACTTGGGCAAGACATTGCCTACAAAGATGACATTCTATCCCAGATAGTCTGGACAGCAGTTGCCTCCTCTGCTGTTCTGATGGGGCCATGGTCGGACATGACTGTCATAAATCATGAATGCCTGTTGTCACACGGACACGATAATGTTGGTCTGCCTGTGAAATTTTGGAGGCAGACACGATAGAGGAAACATGGCAGCAGTCATGTAAAATTTGTTGTCCAAATAATAGTGCCTTCGACATCTTAAATTCTGTTTATCATCCTCTGCTTTATTTGAGTAAAAAAAATTTTCATTTTCAAAGTATTCTTAATTGATGAACTGATGGCAGGCAGTGGAAAGAAATCTCAGATTTGTTCAGTGACAGACGACGGGGTGACTCCAGCGGACAGGTTTGAGGACGGTCGGCTCTGGAGAGTCATGGCTGCCTCGTGCGTCCAGTTACTCATGTATGACTCCCTCTACGTCGTGCACATCCTAACTGGGTTCGCTTTTGCCAGCAAGCTTTTGTCGTTTAAGTTCATGGGAAGTTGAAAAAAACAAAACAACCGTATGATATTGTATGTGTATAACCAAGAGACGCCGACAAGAAATCCCTTTTTCAGTCTACAACCAATAAAGTGACGCCACGAAGAACTTTTATCAATATGTAACCAAAAAACGCCAAGAACCAGTTTTTTTTTCAGCCTATAACCAAGAGACGCTATGAAAAACTTGTTTCCCCAGTCTATAATCAAGAGACGCCAACAAGAACTGAGGCAGCTCGGGGTCAGTCGTTCAAAGGACAGACAGTGAATCCTGGCTGACAGACAGGACAGGGGGGTGGGGTGGGGGTCGGGTCTCGTCACTTCCACAATGGCAGCGGAAGATTGGATCGGAAGGGAGGAGGGGGATGGAATGAGGGGAAGGAGGAGGGGGTTAGGAGTGGGGAGGGAGGGAACCGACAACAGCCTTGGGGTGCAATCGCCATGTTGGACCAGCATCAGCAGCCGCAAGAAATAAGTTTGTCTGCAGCTGTGATGATCTGGGGGGTCCTGACCTGTCTGGCCTGGGAAAGGATGGCGTTGATTTTTTTTTTTTTTTTTTTTTTTTTTTTTCCCCCGTGTGTGTGTGTGTGTGATCATAGACAGTACAGTTGAACGTTAGGAATTATGGCGTCAGAGTGTAGGGAGTGGGAAGCGAGGGTGGGAATAGATCACGGGAGTACCGCGGCACATTACAGTATATTATGGTATCGTTATAGGAATGACAGTGAGATTGGCTTTGTCGGAGGTTGTTGCTTTTATTGTGCTGGTGGTGGTGTGAGGGGTTAGGGGTGGTGCCTCTGTGTGTGTGTGTGTGTGTGTGTGTGTGTGTGAATGTGCACGCGCGCGCGTGTGTGTGATGTTGCATGGCTTGGAGAGGATTTTGCGTGCAATGATAGTTGTTCGTAAACTCAGTTGTTCATAGGCAGCCAACTTGGTTTGTAATTTTTGGTCGAAGAATTTGCTGCATTGGAGAGGAGGGTAGTGTTAAGGGGGTGGGGTGTGGGGTGAGATTTTAAATTTTTTTTTTACCTGTTTGACCTTTTTTTTTCTCTCACTCAAAAGACTTGTTTCAGCTTCACAAGTTTCAAACAGTGAGGTTGACCTACATTGGCTTATGTCGCTGCTGTCCCGTTGGTGGTGGGTTGTGACGGAGTGTGAGGGTGGGTTGGGATGTTCAAATCAAATCAAATCCAAAACACTTTATTAATCCACATGGAAATTAAGTTGTGCAATCACAGACAGGCTCGTTTTAAACATCAACATAAAATTATCATGCACAACATAAAAAGAGATTAAAACTAGTCAAATAAGAATTCCCAATAGGTGACGATAGACTACCACCCCCCAACTTCCCCCACACACATACTCATGTTAAGACAATAGGGTATTGCACAACAATATTTGCCGCAAATGAAAACATCCAACAAATAAAAGGTATATATTTGTAAAAAGACATGCGCGTGCGCGCACACACGCACGCATGGCGCGCGCGCGCGCGCACACACACACACACACACACACACACACACACACACACACACACGTTAAGACAATAAAGTATCAGTTGTACAACAAAACATTTGAAAAAAAAAATAAAAAAAAACATCCAGGGAATAAATCGTATATAAGTAAAATGCACACACACACTCTCTGACACACACACACACACACACACATACACATGGATGTAAGACGAATGCACGCACAGAACATATGTCACGCCAATAAAATCAGTACATTAACATTAAGATACATGAAATCCAAGTAAAATAAGAAAATATTTAATAATCGCTTCCGATTACACACACAGAGAAACGCTTGCCTGTGCTTACCCACTCGTTCACTGGTCCCACATGCATGCATGTCTGTTGCATGGTTACCTCGTTCAGTGTTCGTGTTCTCACATTAATTTAGTATTGACAGGAATCCACTTGAACATCATGGGTTGTCAGGTTACATGCTCTGACAACAGACTGAAACTGAAACATTGTTCATATACGTACCTATTTCGGTCATAAAATGTTGTAAATTTTTATAGTTCATGAGTCATCGGTGGGCATGTCAGGAATGCCCTTTGCAGTTATGCAAAAGATGTTATTTTAGATAAAAGATGCGCGAGGGAGGGGAAGGGAGGGGAATCAGCTCCATGAATGCTGAGAATGCTCATCCATAAAAGGGCAGTCACCTTACTGAGACAAGAGTGAGACGATTATTCAGAAAAGAACTAGCTGGTCAGTAGCCATTCTTCAGCTGGACTATTCCTCTTGGTACTTATTTTGTTTAGCAAAATCCAACACAGACATTACACAGTGGATTCGCTGTTGACTTTGTTTCATGATGTCCCTCTGTGGACGCTAATGGACCTCTTGAAAGAAGTGAACATTTTTAATCAGACTGGAATGTTTTAACCCTTTCACCGCCAAGCTCGCATTTATGCACAGGCGTGGTAGAGGATCCATGTCACTGAAAGGAGACCATTCATTGGTCTGTTATCCATGAAACTACTGCTCATTATGTTTGGTGGTAAGATAGGCCATATTTTCTATACATCGCAGGGGGACGGAATCCCCAGCTATTCTTAGCCATTGTCTTTTCTGTGTTTATACCACAAGGGAATTCTGTACTCTAAATTGACTGGCGGTGAAAGGGTTAAACTCTGGAAGGTTTTTAGATCTTGAGTGAAAAGCTTGAAGCGGTGACAAGTTTTTATTGTACTTTTTTTCCCCCTTGAAGTAGATGCTAACGTGGCGATAGGTATGAGATGGCCCTGGTGGTCAGCGTGGCTCTAAGCACCATAATAGACCCCGGGAGAGTTCAGCGGCCATCTTAGATTTCGCACTTGCGCATGTAACTCTCATCCCGACGTCGAGCAATGTCAAGGCGATCGACACAAATAATGAACCAAACGTGTGTGACCTCGACACTTTGCCTCTTCAGTCCCTGCGTTCGTTGACTCCAGAGGCGTTGAAATCATTCTTTATCGCAAGGAAAAAGACAGTGGAGGGTTCGTTTGACGAAAGTGTCGCCAGGTAAGGTATTTTTAGTGTTTTGTGGTCACGAGGACCATCTGACCCTGCAGGCAGATCTCAGAAACTTAGAAGAATGGGCAAAGAAGTGGGGCATGCGATTCAACGCCTAGAAGTGCCATCTGCTCTCCATCAAAAGCACTTCGTCCTACCTCTATTGCCTGGGAGGAGTAATATTGAAACAAGTACAAGAGACACCCTATCTTGGAGTACAAATCGCCAGCGACTTGAAATGGTCCCCACATATCTCCACTGAATATCAGCCACAAAGCTGGATCGATCCTAGGATTCCTGCGCCGAAACCGGCCTCCGGAACTGCCCCAAAGACTGCAGGCGCCTGGCACATACGGCATTGGTCAGACTCGATCCAAGCTGGAATACAGCGCGACAGTGTGGGACCCGCACCAGAGACAGGACATCGAAAAGCTGGAGAGAGTGCAACGCCAAGCAGCACGCTTTATTACCGGAGACTGCAAGTCCAGGAATCCGGCTCCGTAAGTGGCATGCTGAAGGAACTACACCTGCCGCCCCTGGAGGAAGGACCAACGCTTCAGCCTCTTCTATAAGATTGCTGAGGGTGTCCTACCAGCTATCCCAGCAGATAAACTCCTAACTCCGGCCCCCACAAATCGCCGCATAATTAAACCCACCAATTTTGAGGGATTCAAAACTACAAATGTAACTACTCCCGTGGATTCCGGGTCCCCGACGTGAGAACAGAGCAATATCGTACCTCCTTCCGGCTTCATCAGGACTGCCATGGAGTGGAACCACCTGAGTGAGGCCACTGTCACTGCAGGCTCATTCAGCGCTCAGCGCTGACCAGATCACCAGCAGAGCCTGTGACCAGCAAACACTGATTTTATTTTTTTAATAATTTATTTATTTATTTATTATTTTTTTGTGAAGGTCTTGCTTCTGGAAGTGGGGCCTGGACCCTTCCGGCCGAACCGGGGGTTTTGATGGTCTTAACCCAGGGTAGACAGTTTTCTTTAGGTCTTCTTTGACTAGTTTTTCTGCTAGGAGCATGCGTCCTCCTAGTTCCGTCGCGACTATATCGCCAGAAGTGGCGTCTGCGACGTACAATACCAGATCCAGATCCAGATAATGATGAATGATTTCTGCCTCGGATTGCGTTCGATCACTGATACCACACCCCACTTTTCATTGTCTCATCTGTCGACTTGATACAACATGTTCAAAAATTACTTGACCTTTTGTGTTCAAGTATCGAAATCACTAACGTTTCGTTTCATGGTTTTAACATTCATTAATTATTTATTTAATTTTTGTCGGAGTGGCAGCGGCCGCATCGCAGTCTGGTGGAGCAGATATAACAAGACTCTGGTGGAACAGATATAACAAGACTCTGGTGGAGCAGATATAACAAGACTATTTTCCCCCCAAGCAGCACTGGGTGAAACATAGAGCATTATTTTTTTCTGTTCAAGTATCGAAATCATTAACGTTTTGTTTCATAGTCTGAACATCATTTATTATTGTGATGTTGCCTGTTTCACAACTTGTGCGTGGTGAGCACACCAGTACATGTGGTATATGTACACATAAAACTTTCATGAGTGTGATGGATTTGATTTCATTTTGTTTAGAAATGACTACACTTCAGATTTAGGCAACACTAATCTCACCAAGAGTCAGCAGTCAATTTGAAGGGATTAAACCCTTCGTGAATGCCTAATGAATTGACGTCGTTAAGAGCAGACCAGCACTAACGGCAGAAAATTCTACGCGCATCTGTGCATTAAGAAGCACTCCCTGACTCATCTCGTTATACACATTCCGGCGGTACCGTAAGGCCCCGCCCCCTATCGCCTGGCCCGGTTGAGCATCATGATGCGGAGATGCGCCGTACCGTAGTTACTAAAAAAAAAAAAAAGCAGAGATGGTGCATAATAATAATAATAATAATAATAAAACATTTAGATTTTAACTTGTTTCTTTTCAATTGTTATTCATTGCGCTAGTTACGTAAACTTCACACTGAATGACGGTCAAACATTTAAAATCTGCTTTTTAGTACCTGCCTTTATAAAAAGGAGAGTACTATTACGATGGAAGCCATGTCGCAAAATTTATGTCTGTGTGTGTGTGTGTGTGTGTGTGTGTGTGTGTGTGTGTAAACACAAATGTGTGGCAAGGGCTACATCAAGATCTACTGGATGTGTGTGTGTGCGTGCGTGCGTGTGTGTGCGTGCGTGCGTTTGTGTGTGTGTGTGTCTCTGTGTGTGTGTGTGTGTGTGTGTGTGTTTATTATGTGTGTTTCACAGTTTGTTTTGTCTACTTCATCGACGGTGAACTGGACTATGAATAGTCCAACAAGTATTTCTGTTGTGTAATTTTGATATTTGTTGTTGTTGCTTCTTCTTATTTCTTTTTTGTTGGGTTTTGTTTGTTAGTTTGTGTGTGTGTGTGTGTGTGATATAATATTTCTGGGTTTTCTTACGTGGTTTCTTAAGTAGTTGATGTGTCGCTAGTATGTGGTTTGTATTTATATTTTGTTGTTGTTGTTGTTTTGTTTTTAGTACTCTCCTTTTATAAAAAGGAGAGTACTGTTATGATGGACCAGTGCGAGAAATTTCCGTCTGAGTGTCTGTGTGTGAGTGTGTGTGTGTGTGTGTGTGTGTGTGTAAACACAAATGTGTGGCAAAGGCTACCACAAAATCTACTGGACCAATTGATCTAAAATTTGACACACAGTTCGGCATAATTCTAGTGATGATGCCCGGCCATTTAGATTGTCACTTCCGGTTCTGGGAGACTATTTCCGGTCCAAAAAACGGTTTGGGCGCTTAAAGCCTGAACCGGACTATAAATGGCGGGCGATTTGAATCAAGCCAGTTTCTCACCAGAGTCTGACACTGTGACGTCGGTGAAGGTTTATTCAAAATAAAAGCCTAATAAAGCTACGGTTTGGCTTCATTTATGGCAGAGAGCGAGATTTGCCTAGCAGCTTCCAATCTAGACCTGAATTGACTTTGGAAAGTACAAAATGTGTCAGCTACACGTAATACAAAATTTGAATGCAGAGAAAAGGGGCGGAGCTAGAGCCGTTTGTGTTTGCGCTAGACGTGTCTGTCAGATAAAAATAGCACCAGCACGTGGTACTGTCCGGTGAGAATTGGAAAGCATGCAGACAGCCCCTCGACGTTGGCAACCGTAAACGACCACATTGTTCGTAAAACATGCAAACGGAGAGAAATATGACGATCTACTAACCTTTCTTGGACTGGAATGATCACATAAACAGCCGGCGAGTGACCTCCACAAAAACTGTGATTGACGCTCGTAACCCCCGGCGCCAGTCTGAAGTGAGAGTGCTGGAGAGGAAGCAGTTTCGGTTTTGGGAGCAGGTGTGGCAGGAGTACACGGATATCTTTCTCCGCTAACAGTGAGTCGGTCTTTGTTTTGCTTTCACCTCCCGCATGTTTACATTTCTACCGGACACGTGCTCGCGCTTTTTATAGATAAACTCCGCCCCTTTCCCTTTTATGGATAGGCTCTAGTGCGCATGCGCAACCGAAACCTTGCTCTCGGGAGTTAAGATTTTAAGCACAATAACACAAGAACTAGATCTAGCCTATGGCTTTATTTGGCGTATGACTGTGTTGTCTTTCTGTGTTTCAAGTTACGTCTTACACCTCTGCAATTCGTTTCGACAAGCAGGGAAAAAAAATGACGTCCAATAATGACACGATTTGATGACGTAATCTCACTAGATTATCAACACTTATACTCTTTTAGTTTCTAAATGGTCTGGGGAGAACTCATTGAATGATCAGGGAAGGGAAAAAGTTAATCTACATTATGTTTGCTGCTTTTAATGATCAACAAATTCTTAGATGGAGGATAATTAACATTATCATTGTGAATTAATTACCAAGTTAGTGACGCATCCCGCTTATCATCAGATTCTGCGAATTTTCTGCCGTTAGTGCTGGTCTGCTCTTAACGACGTCACGTGTGCCAGTGCGCCATTGAAAAAAAAACAACAAAAAAATCTTACTGGAGTTACGTCCCCTGTGGAGTTCGTGTTGGAAGTGTTAGTGCAGCGAACTCTCCAGGTTTAGTGATCCAAAGACACCAAGTCAGTGGCGTTCCCTGTGATGCAGTTTGTTGCGTGTACTGTGTGTGTGTGTGTGTTTGTGTGCTTGTGTCAGTTTGTATACATGTTTGGGTGTGTGCGGGTTTGCAGAGCATGGCTTTTTTTTCAGACTTGTTTTTATTTCTATTTTTTACCTTCTACTGACGTACAGATCTTTCCCATCACTGTGTTTTTTGGAATGTATTTTCTTTCTTGTTTATTTTGCCATATTGTTTTATTTCAATTTCATGTTAATGTTTTCACTAATATATAAACATCAAGGCGCATTGGATTTATATGTGAAAGTTAGGCTTTTCTTATGTTTTTATTCTGAATTCTTTAAAAAATTTTTTATTTATTATTATTACAGATGTGGTGTAGCACACTATGGAACTGTCCACATGCTCTAACACCTTCTGTAAACTGAAAGTGACCTGATGCCTGCCTGAGTGATAGTGAGGTTTACTAACCAGGGCAAAAAGTTCTTAAGGTTAGGCTTTGGTCCTGAGAAGGATGTGTTGCAGGAGGGGTGGGTGGGTGGGGGGGTCCTGGTGTTTGTAGTCTCTGCGGGAGAGTTGTATTGTATTACATTATAACATGTTGGACTGCATTGTATTGTACTGTATTGTACTGTGTTGTACTGTATTGCATTGTGCTGTATTTTTATTGTGCTGTATTGTTTTGTACTGTACTGAATTGGACTGTATTGTATTGTATTAGAATGTATACTGTATTATGCTGCATTGTACTGTATTGTATTGAACTGTATTGTATTGCACTGTGTTACATTATACTGTATTGCACAGTATTGTATTGTACTGTATTGCATTGAATTTTATTGCACTGCATTGAATTGTATTTTATTGCATCTTATTGTATTGTACTGTATTGTATTGCACTGTATTGAATTGCACTGTATTGTACTGTATCTTATTGTATTGTACTGTATTGTATTGCACTTAATTGTATTGCACTGTATTGTACTGTACTGTATTGTAATGTATTGTATTGTTCTGTGTTGTATTGCACTGTATTGTACTGTATCTTATTGTATTGCACTGTATTGTATTGTACTGTATTGTATTGCACTGTATTGTATTGCACTGTATTGTATTGTACTGCACTGCACTGTATTAAATTATACTCTGTTGCAATGTATTGTATTGTACTGTATTGAACTGCATTATATTGTATTGTACTGTATTGTACTGCACTGCATTATATTATACTGTGTTGCAATATATTGTATTGCACTGTATTGTTCTGTATTGTATTGCACTGTATTGTACTGTATTGTATTGCACTGTATTGTATTACTCCTCCTTATGTCACAGTGTATCTCCTTGAATCAGATTTGGAGCTGCTCTCCGGTGCTGAAACATTGCAGCACCACCTTCTTTTTTTCAGACTGCAAGTGTATTTGTTTTCTTGTCAAAGTGGAGATTTCGATTGTGTTTTGCCAAGGACAGCAGTTTTTGCTGTCACGGATTCTTTTACATGTGCTGGAAGTGCATACTGCACACGGGACCTAGTGTATCGTCTCATCTGAATGACTTGCATCCAGATCACCACTCAGTGTTGTGGAAGGGGAGGACACTGCTGAGCATGCGATTTGATCCAGTGCTATGATTCTCTTGCTCCGATTCTCTCCACTTGTTGGTAGATGCGCTATATTGTCTCATGGCCACCACACAACCATCCATCAGTCAGTATAATAACAAAAATCCTTCAGTGACTTCCTGAACTGTCAGTGCAGGATGATATCACAGGAAAAGGAATAAAAGGAAAATGAGGATGGAAAAAAAGGTTAATAATTGATTTTCTGCATTTTATTCGACAGAAGGCTCTGGGAACCGGACCTGGACATTGGGTTTGTGCTAAGGTGAGGTACTTGCTCCCTTCTTTTAATGTTTCTATTTATTATTTGTTTATTTATTTAATTTTCTACAGTGCTCAGTTGTGGAGCGAAAAAGTTTCTTGCTTTGAAACAAAAACTTTGCATGTTATGCTTGTGGATTCAAACTAAAATTCTAATGGTGTTGCTTAAAAGCCAGCTGACAAGGAAGGGAACTAAGGGTGGCATGGGAGGTATGTGAGGGTGTGTGTGTGTTTGTGTGTGTGCGCATGTGTGTGTGTGTGTGTGCACGTTTTCTCAGTGTACATATAGCAAGAAGGGTGCGATCAGAACATACACATGTGAAAGGTGTTTATTTCAATGTTTTTATTGAAAGTGAATTCTAGAATAATGTGCTTGTATCTGCTGAAATGGCTTCCAAGCAACAAGATCTGTGTTTTTAATTTTTAAAATTTTTAAACTTCCATTGTGATAATTCATTTACTTATAGCTGCTTATATCCCAGCCAATACATATATTGTATATAATTTTTTTTGGTGGTGGTGGCTGCAATGGTTCTTAAGTATATGGACTAAATCACTAATGGCTTTTTTTTTTTTTTTAATTGTGCAGTGGTCTTTAAATGTCTGGATTGAATCACAAATGTCTCTTCTTTCTTGATTGGGGTGATCTTCAAATACACACAAGGATCTGCGCCAAGCAGGAGGGTGAGGTGACTTCTGATTCTAGCTGGACGTTGATTGTTGTTGTGGATGTCTTGCGTGGCAGGAAAGCCGGAGTCCTGTGCATGGTGGAGGTCACCCCCGAAAACAGAATATGGCTGCCTACATGGTTGTGTAAAAAACGGTCATGCACGTTGAAACCCACTCGTGTACATACCAGTGAACGTGGGAGTTGCAGCCCATGAACGACGAAGAAGACAAAATGAGAGCGGGGGTGAGGTTGAGGTGTATGTGAAAAGCAACATGAAGGAATCCTGCTGAGGAAAGGTTAGTGGTGATGTTTGTGACACTGTCTATTCAGTTTGATAAAGGTAGGTACATGATATGGCTTAACACTTGGCTGGTACCCGGTAATTATATAAGGGACTGACCTTAGCTAGCAGTTAGGTAACAGCTTAGTGAGCTAACAGTTAGGTAACAGCTACGTGAGGTAACAGCTAAGTGAGCTAACAGTTAGATAACAGCTACGTGAGGTAACAGCTAAGTGAGCTAACAGTTAGGTAACAGCTACGCGAGGTAACGGCTAAGTGAGCTAACAGGTAACAGCTAAGTGAGCTAACAGTTAGGTAACAGCTACATGAGGTAACGGCTAAGTGAGCTAACAGTTAGGTAACAGCTACGTGAGGTAACGGCTAAGTGAGGTAACAGTTAGGTAACAGCTACGAGAGGTAACAGCTAAGTGAGCTAACAGTTAGGTAACAGCTACGTGAGGTAACAGCTAAGTGAGCTAACAGTTAGATAACAGCTACGTGAGGTAACAGCTAAGTGAGCTAACAGTTAGGTAACAGCTACGTGAGGTAACAGCTAAGTGAGCTAACAGTTAGATAACAGCTACGCGAGGTAACAGCTGAGTGAGCTGACAGTTAGATAACAGCTACGTGAGGTAACAGCTAAGTGAGCTGACAGTTAGATAACAGCTACGTGAGGTAACAGCTGAGTGAGCTAACAGTTAGGTAACAGCTACGTGAGGTAACAGCTTAGTGAGCTAACAGTTAGGTAACAGCTACGTGAGGTAACAGCTAAGTGAGCTAACAGTTAGGTAACAGCTACGTGAGGTAACAGCTAAGTGAGCTAACAGTTAGGTAACAGCTACGTGAGGTAACAGCTTAGTGAGCTAACAGTTAGGTAACAGCTAAGTGAGCTAACAGTTAGATAACAGCTACGTGAGGTAACAGCTAAGTGAGCTAACAGTTAGGTAACAGCTACGCGAGGTAACGGCTAAGTGAGCTAACAGGTAACAGCTACGTGAGGTAACAGCTAAGTGAGCTAACAGGTAACAGCTACGTGAGGTAACAGCTAAGTGAGCTAACAGTTAGGTAACAGCTACGCGAGGTAACAGTTAGGTAACGGCTAAGTGAGCTAACAGTTAGGTAACAGCTAAGTGAGCTAACAGTTAGGTAACAGCTACGCGAGGTAACGGCTAAGTGAGCTAACAGTTAGGTAACAGCTAAGTGAGCTAACAGGTAACAGCTAAGTGAGCCAACAGTTAGGTAACAGCTACGTGAGGTAACAGCTGAGTGAGAACTGGATGATAAGCGGTTTCTCCATTTCAAATCAATGGAAATTCATCGACAGCTCAGTCCTTTGTGAAGAACTGTGACTCTCATTTACAGCTTAGTCCTTTGTGAAGGACTATGACTCATTTACAGATTAGTCCTTTGTGAAGGACTGTGACTCATTTACAGCTTAGTCCTTTGTGAAGGACTATGACTCATTTACAACTTAGTCCTTTGTGAAGGACTGTGACTCATTTACAGCTTAGTCCTTTGTGAAGGACTGTGACTCATTTACAGCTTAGTCCTTTGTGAAGGACTGTGACTCATTTACAGCTTAGTCCTTTGTGAAGGACTGTAACTCATTTACAACTTAGTCCTTTGTGAAGGACTGTGACTCATTTACAACTTAGTCCTTTGTGAAGGACTATGACTCATTGCTTAGTCCTTTGTGAAGAACTGTGACTCTCATTTACAGCTTTACCTTTGTGAAGGACTATGACTCTGGCGTAAGAAGGCACGATTGCATATGGCTCTTAGCGATGCAGCCTTGTGGGCTTCAGGGGACTGTCCTAAAGCCCTCTTGGGGGTGAGAGTGGATATGTAACTTGGGCAAGACACACCACTATTCCAGCCACGATAGTTTGGATGGCACTTGTCTCCCCAGCAGATCGGATGGGGAAAGCAACCCGCAGAGGTCCAGATATCTTTGTGATGCAGTGTTTAGTCAGTCTGATACAGGGAAGGTTGTTGGAGTGGACAGTGGATTTGACTATGTACTCTTTTACAGCAGTTGTATTTTTTTCTGTCAGCAGATTGAAAGACCTCAATAATCCTTACAAGAGATACACATTGTGTGTGCTTGGTCACAGTACTTGGCCTTTCAGCTAGCTCACAGTACACAAAAAACACCATTATAAAAAAGGTTTTTTTTATTATATACATTTTATAGAAGAAAAACTTTTTTCTGAACAAAAACTACGTTTATACAACATGCACAGAATGATCACATACAAAAGTGCAGCAGATGTGCATGCAGTAAGACAACCAAGTGTTTGACTAGTGTTCTGCATGTGTGTGCAATTTGCATGAATGAATGTGATGTAGACCTGCAGATGTGCAGTTTCCCTGTATATGATACAAGTGTTGATACATGTCTGTGCATATTTCTCCTGCTTTATGTGGGCGTGGCCATGTCCAACTCGTGTTCGCATGTCAACAAAAAAAACAAACAAACCCAACAACATACTCCATCTGCTGCGACTTGTGTGTGCGAGTCCATAGTTGACTGTACACTAAATCAACAGTGACAAAATAAACACAGGTAGGTAGGTCAGGGGGGAGGGGGCATAGAAAGGAGACAGAGGGAGGTTAACGAGAGAAAGACGAGTAGCAACAAGAAAGAGAGAGGTAACAAGACATACACAGCGCTGCGTCACCAAAAAAGATACAGGCAAACGGTGTCCATCATAATAGTAATAATAATACATGGAATATACACAGACTGCATCTAATTCACTACATCCAAATTAAAAGTTCCAAAAAAAAAAAAAGGGAACCAAAAATGTCAAAGCATTCCGAGTATTATGATGAAAAGCGATATTGATTGCACGTAACAAAAACAAAGATTGGTCCAACTGAACTTGGGCAAAGTGTGGAACGTGGTGGGTGTAGACATTCATTTTCGCTGTACATAGTATTCCAGCCTTTTTCTGGTGTTGGTATGATTAATTAGATGAGACATTTTGCCCTTTCTTTTTTTTTTTCCAAATCTGAATGTAATAATAATGACAAAGTAGCATAAGAACGATTACAGTTTGTTATGCTTTTTTTTTTTTCTCTTTAAATTAAGGGTCAAAGTACCTGCTTGTTTTAGTTTTATTGGTTAGGATTTGTTGGAATGATCTACCACCTTGGGGATATTGTTTATCTGAAGAAAAAAAAAAAAAAAAAAGAGGAACCCCCCCCCAAAAAAAACCCAGTTTGGTCTTTTTCAGTTTGCTCCCATCTCCAGAAAACTGCCTCCACCAATTCTTTCCCCCCAATTATCTCCCATCCTCTAGAAAAATCAGCCCAACTGTATTTTGGGTAGAGAACCTTCTGGAAATTTTGATCTTGCCCTTATATTCAAGAAGGCTGTAAGCAGCAGAGATTAATGGATGACACTCTAGGTGCCTCTTCTTGGGGATGGATAATGATGAATCAAAATGTTACACATCAGTGATGGATAGTTCATTGTGCCAGTTCACTAGCCCAGGGAAAAGTAGGAATGGCTGGACATGGCACACGTTTGCTTTTGTTCATATTGCAGAAGGGACAGTAGGAACAAAGTGGGGGGAAAAAACACACACACAAGAAAACCCCACTGCCAAGCACTAACTGGAAATTTGAAAACTGGGCTGGTCTCAAGTTCTGTTAATGCCCAACTAAAAAAAAAAAAAAAAGAAGAAAAAAGTGGTAAAATAGGTAAGGCTTCAAATCATTTGGCTTTAAATTGTGAGGCAGGAAATTAAAAGGATTAACGTTAAGAAAAAAGTTTATAATAAATGATTTCTAATTTCTGTTAACTAGAGGGTGGGGGGTGGATGACTGCTGTTCAAGATCGATTTAGGATGATTTTGAGCACAGGTGGAGACAGCTAAACATCAGATGTGCACATGGGTGACACACAAAAATGCAATGACCAAGTTACAATGGAATTCAAGTTCCTCACATTTGCCACATAAAGAGATCGAGCAAATTAAAACAAAGCGTTCACCACTGGGGAGAAAAAAAAAACTTAATGAAAAGAAAGGAACATACCTCCCATCAGAATTTGGGAAACAAATCTAAATGTTGATGAAACAGAACACAGCAAACGGATTTTTTTCAGCATAATATCAGTCAACACAACGTATTATTTTAAGTTAAACATTTCTAATAACAATGTGTCCTCAATAAATTATTTCAAAAGCAATCTGTGCCTAGTGAAGCAAAACACCATCCACACACATACAAGAAAAGAAAAGAAAAGAAAAAAAAAAAAGAAGAAATCTTCAAAACGTCTACAGCCATAATTATTGGCGCATTTACAACTGAAAGATTATGAACTGTTTGAAATGAGCAACTAAAATGTGACAAATGAAACCAGCGGATATAATGCAATGTATTCAGATTCTCCAAATTACGCACACAGAAATGGCAGTATGCTCTTAATTCTCCACACACAAAAAAAAAAAGCATCATAGATAGCGAAGTGTGAACAGGGATTCAGAGTACTACATATAGTACAGTCAACAAAAGCTATGTAGTGACACTATTACTTACAGTATTATTCTCATACATGGTAAGGGCAAGTTTAGCACAGTTGGGAACTGATGAGGAACTGAATGATTTCATCCCATGGACATGGCAAAACTTTACAGACTATGTACAGTTTCTTATTGAGAAGGGGAGGCAGAGGAAAGATGCATTTAATAAAAGAGAAGAGATGCATTAGAGAGAGAGAGAGAGGAAGAAATGCACAAAATAAAATCAGGACTTTTGAACAGAACGATGTCATCAACAGCAAAATCACAGAAAAACTCGCCCTGAAATGTAAAAATTAAAAAAAAAGGCCAAAGGGTATACACAGAAGAAAGATGACACTTGGGAAATAAATGAAGTCATACATAACAGATTCTGGACAGTTCAGTCCTTTCCATTGTAATGATGTCAAACCATTTCAACGTTGATCTGTCTTTTGGGATACAATAGGTTTGATGAGAGAACTAGTGCAAAATATCATTCTGTTAAATGCATACTTTTTTTTTTACTCATCTAAAATTAAAAAAAAATTTGAGCATTATTTGAAAATGTATGTGTACTTCATAATTTTTCAGCAAACATCTAATTGTTAATCTGGAAAAATGGTAACTTCAGACAATGTGTTTAAAAAAAAAAAAAACCCTCAACAAAAACAACCCTTATTACAACTACTTTGATTATTTTATTTTACCTTTTTTTTTTTTTTTAGGAGGAAGCAGCAGGATGTTGAAGAGGGGATGTGGAGAGATACAGAAACATGGGTTGTACAAGTCACACCAAGACAGGTGGTTGACAACACACATTTCTTTTCAATTTAAAACAAAAAACTGGACTGGAAATTAATGAAACAATTATTCAGGATAATTTTAAAAAGAGGGTTATGAACTGTTTACAAACTATCACTCCAAATAAAATAAAATAAAATAAACCAAACAACAAAATTGGACCTGTTAGTTTGATAGTTTTGGTTGAACATTGCCAATATTTTGTACTAGATCCTGGCAGATTGCAAGAAATCCTATTAAATTAAAATCTGGTAGATTGTACTAGGTTCTGGCAGATCCTCTGCCCACCTGATCTTCACCATTCAATAGCCTGTTACTGTTCTGGTCAGTCATTTGCTGTGGAGTGATGGCCTCAAGGAAACGCGTCCACCTAGAAAGTGAGAAAATCTCAGCGTACTGGTTTGAATCACAGCACAGTTGCCAGTATTTTCTCCCCCTCCACTAGACCTTGAGTGGTGGTCTGGGTGCTAGTCATTCAGATGAGATGATAAACCGAGGTCCCGTGTGCAGCATGTATTTTGTGCATGTAAAAGAACCCACGGCAACAAAAGGGTTGTCACAGGCTCTCTCTCTCCCCCTTTCCATCTCTGGCAGATTCTAGTACATTCTGGCAGCGTTTTTTTTATATTTGGTCCTAAATTCCAAAGAGATTGGACAACTGAAGTTTGGATGTACAGAAATTATTGACAAATGTCTATTTACAAGAATGCATTAAGGGAACTGGGGGTGGGGAAGTATTGACAAAGACGGGTTTCCTTTTGTACGTTACCCTTGAAAAAAAGTACGAAAGTGAAAGAAATGAGCGTTCATTTATACAGGTTGCTTTGATTTTGCCTGAACAGGTTAAATACATTTTGACAATCGCACGTATTCCATGGACATAGTGAACAACAATGGGTTCCCAGGCACTAAAATACTTTCACCACTTCCTCACAAAAAAAAAATCCTCAAAAAAAGCTCATCTTTCCCATGGAGAGTCAAGTCATGACCTATACATATTCAACAGCCAGACGTGGCAATCCCAACAAAACATTCAATCTCAGTCAGCTTTTTTTTCCCCCTCTCCATGTAACAATATGACTAACCTAAAAATAAGAAAGATGAAAAATAGTCAGCCAGTGCAGACTGTGTTAACATGGGAGAGAAAAACAAAAACAAAACAAAACAAAAAATCAGAAGTATATGATAAGACAGCAACAGATGAAGTGATCACCAACAGCATGGAATCCAACAAAAACAGCATTTACAGTGAAGCACTGACGACTGACTAGGGCCAAGACAGGACCGCCCCAGTCCTAGCCACCACAGGAGAGGGACGAACCTCGACTGGGTGCACACACACACACACACACACGCATGCACGCACAGACCTAAGCTGATGAGCGTGCAAAAAACACAACACAGGCAAGTGCTGCAAACCAAAATTAGGTCTGATTTTTTTGTTTTTTTGTTGTTTTTTTTTTGTTCATAAGATCCATGTGTTCAGGTTCTCTTCAGGAACCTGACTGACTTTCCAGCTTCTGCAACATCAGGGGACAATTTATGGAACTGTTAGAAACAACAACCGTTGAACTGCTGAGGGGTCAGTTCATGACTGATCCTCCCCCTCTCTCTCTCTCTCTCCCACACACACACCCACCCTCCCAACGACCTGCCAAAATCGGATTTGGCCACATGACGACAGAATATGACATCACACCACTGGCATTGCAATATTAGATATATCACAACATACAATTACACCACTTCAACTGATGACACGAACCTTACATTCAGTGGAGTTTTTTGTGTGTGATTGTTTTGTTTTGTTGTTTTTTTGTGTGCTAAACTTACTTCTTTTAAATCTTTGTTCACTGCGTACGCATCAGTCTTGTCAGGTCGTTACTCATTCTCAAGATTCATTGTTTTCAAGTCACTGCTGGTCTGTCGGTACTGGGACTTCAATACACGTGGTGAGTCCAAGCAAAGACAGGTCAGTTGTTTCAAGGAAAAAAAAAAAAAAAATTGACAGCCTACTTTTCCCCCACAGACAGGTAGATGAGATACAGTACTACTAATGTGTGGATTTCACAAGACACCAATTTTACAACTTCAGTGTGCAGATTTCAGTTTCACCCCTCAGCTGTAAACAACCACGAACTGTTCACAGCTGAGGGCTTTTTTTTTTTTTTTTTTTTTTGATTTAAAAAAATTTTATTACAAAAATACCAAAGAACAATTAACATCAGATCCATTCACCAAAACAAATCCAAATCTGATGAAACATTCTGAATAAAGATCTCCAAATGGGAGAGGAACAGAAAATGACAACCACCAAATCTGTTCACTGACACTGACAAAATGCCATTACAAGAGTTTGAACAAGAAGGAAATCCCCTACAGCTCATCGATTGAGTGTCATATATCATAATAATACACATCCCTCCTATTTACTTGTAATATTAACTTTTTTTCCAAACCACCATGACAGACAAAAAAGAAAGTACTGATCAATCTAAAAAAGAAAAAGACAAAAAAAAAAGACTGACAACGTCACTGTCTCTAGCCCCGTGATGACATAATCGTAGTGACAACGTCATTGTCTCTAGTCCATGATGACATAATCATTCCCTGACGTCACAGCACCACGTCATGCCGAGTGTTCCTGGGGGTGCGAGGTGTCCAGTGGTCCCCCCTTGATGTCGTAGGGGATGTGACACATGCGGGGGTTGGGGCGCAGGCGTTCCTTCATCTCTTCGTCCAGGGTGCCGTACGGCTCGGAGTAGTAGACGCTAGAGCCAGAGACGTAGCCAGTGTCTGCAACACAGCACAGAGGGCAAGGGTTCGGGGGTCAGATATAGCTGGGACTTTGATCCGACGGGGTTCATGTATAAGGCAACAAGTCAGGTCACAAAACACACCCATGACATATCACAGCTTCAACGACATGCATACACTACATCGTTCTTTCTTTACAAGTACCAGGCAAACAGTGTATGTAATCCACAGCCAGTATTCATTGCCTGTTCTTTAGGCTACACGTCTCTTTACCTTTTATGGCAATAAGGGCAGTAAATTCTCTTCTTCCACCACTTCCAAAACATTTTTTTTTCCAGTTCCTTTGAAACTTCATCAGTATATATGTGAAAAGTAATACCTCAGTTACATAGAACTTCAGTTCACGATTCAACCTTTGGACCTTAATTTCATCTTTATGTGTGAAAATGAATATACCTCAATTACATAAAATTCTGTTCCAGATTCAGCCTTTGAGCCTTGATATTATGTGGAAAGGAAAAATGTAAACCTTGATAATACTGCAAGCAAATTGGCATGCTGAAGACAAGGAAACCAGGCAGATAGCACCGACTCTGAATTCTCTGACACAAACTTGAAAATGCCACAGTTCTGAGTTATCCTCAACAGTCAATGAACAGTCGCTGTGGAAGATATCAGTACTTAACCTATGAAAACAGGAAACACAAAGTAAGGCTGGAGCTTGGGGATAATATGAAGTTAAAAACAAGTTACACAAAAGAGGAGAGGCCATGATGTGCAAATTAAAACAACTGCACACCAAGAAAACACACAGAGAGAAAGCACTCTTAAAACACAGCAGTTAACTTGGAGAGAGTGTTAGCCAGTGGTGACACTATGGAACTCAGATCAGCTAACAAATGCACACAATACATCTCTAACAAGAAGGAAGCAAAAAAAAAAAAAAAAAAAAAAAAAAAAAAAAAAACAGATAAAGAATAAAATCAAGAGATTCTACAGTTAATGTCTAATGCCAAAAAGCTGTGGTTAATAAAGCAAAATCTGTGTTGGGATAAATATAGCTGATGCTAGTCAAATAATGTTATATCCATGATAACAAATCTTATCAATTAATACAAGAAACAGTCATAACTCTGATTGACAATAGTCTTGATACAGTTGTATGAAAACAATTTCACATGCATGCCAATAACTTAACATTTTTCTTCTTTTCGTGGTCAAAATAATTTGCTAAGGGGGAATAAAATCAGACAAAATAAGAAAAAAGAGACTGGAAAACTGTACACACTACCTGATGTCTACGAAACGTCCTAAACACCAAAAAACAAAAATTGCAAAAAAGCAAGGAGGTTAGTTACTTAAAAAGAAAAAAAAAAAAGCGTGTTGTTTTTCTTTCGTCATCAGAAAAGTTCGCGAATGAACACATCCTTGCTAATTTGCAAGCTTTTAAAATTTCCCACACACAAAAAAAACATGCGTCAGGTTTTTTTTTTTTTTTTTCTTTTAAAAAAAAAAATTCCATCTGAACCCTCCCCCCAACCCCATCCCCCCAAAAAATTCCCCCGCCAAAAGTGTGAGACATCCTTGCTGTTTTGCAGCTTTCCACACAAAGTCTGCACACACCTTTACTTTCTATTTCCCCACACAAAGAGACGGCATGATTTTGTGTCACAATCGAAGACATCAGGCAGAGTACCAGCCTTGTGTCACCGGCCTCTTTTCTGCTGAATATAGACAAACAGGTTGGGGTTTTCATGGGGGACAGACAGTAAGTAAAACTGGACAGTCAGTTATCAAATGACAGGGCACAGGTCCTCAACAAATGGTGAAGAGAAAGAAAAAAAAAAAAAAAGAGATCAACAACGAATGAAAAAAAATACCAACAACCCAGAACAAACAAAAACCCAAATAAACTTCTTTTTTTAAATTTTTTTTTATCAAGTTATGAGAATGAGATTGATAAAAACACAGTGGGCAAAAAGATATCCTTCATCCTCTGGCATGCGACATTGGATGGGTATCATTTTTTTTTTTTTTTCCCCGAAACAAAAGAGACCAAATCATGGACAGAACCTGTGACGGCAATCAGTTCTATTTGAAAAGTAAACGTAGGTCTTCAAAGAAACCTTCACTACCATACACTGCAATGCTAGTTCTGTTGGCAGCTACTTCCCTCATAGTCAGGCAGATTTCTTTTTGGTGAAATGGTTTACTGAGACAGAGAGAGAGAGAGATAGAGAAAGCATAATCTGAGATCTGTTTCACATTTCCTGTATAATATTCCCCTGAATACTGTGAGTGGTTTAGTGAAGTTAGTTCCTTGTTAATGTGTACGTAAAGTTATTTGTTAGTGCATACATACATTTTCTGTTGTTGATGTGTTCACCAATACCTTGTTAATCAACTTAATGCGTACATTTTACACTCCGTGTTACACTGGGATAAATATTTGAGGCAAAGACGTGAAAGCGTGCAGCAAGCGTATTATGAACATATAATCTTCAACCCAAACCAAGCAAAGGAAAAATGATAATAAAGAAACAATACCAAAAAATCAAACCCATAAAAAAAAAAGAAGAAAATTTGGTGAACCCAACTGGAGTAATAAACGAAGACCAGAAAGAACATAACTGCATAGAGTGGGAAAGAAAAAAGGATACATCACTTCCCAATGTTTAAGCAGCTCAATGCCACAAAGAGTCCACTTACATAATTTCCCAGCTGATTTCAACAGAGAAATAAATTTACACTCTTTAGTAAATACAGCGGACAGAAATACAAAGGTTGTTCTATCACATTGTAAACAGCATATTTCTGGAAGTGATCAATCAAAGGTATCTTTTTTCCCTTGGAAAAAAAACACAACCAAAACAAAACATTCTTTCCATTTGCGTTTTCTTTTGCATCTGTGTACATTGTTAACATTATGTTGTAATTCAAAGACATTATTTTCAGTATGCATTCTCTTTTGCAACCAGTGACTGATATGTTAATATGTTGTAAAAAAAAGAAAAAGAAAAGAAAAAAGTTACAATTCAGTGTGTGCTCTCTTTCGCATTAGGCCACTAATGCAGTGTTGTGTTAGAGTGGATTCACACAGGAAGGTAATTTTAGACTTGAAACGATTTAAAATTATATCACTGACAAAGTGTGACATTTTTTTTAAAAGGTCATATATAAGTCTAAAGTTATCTTTAATATATACTGTATGTAACCTGTCTGATCATGCAATAGCTTAGGCAACATTGCAATGATTCTCTTGTCAATACATGATCCTATTTCATGACATTTGAGAGTCTCCAGTTCCAGATTAATTCTTAGGTATATACATACATTATATGCTTTGTGTTGGTCCATTTCCATTTTTATTTGATTTTTTTTTCTTCCTCTGTGTGTGTTTTTTTTCCGCATCATCATCATTGTATTTTTGAAATGATTAAAATGTTTTCAATATATATGTATATCCTTGAATCACAGAAATACCTATCACTCCTTGAAGCACAGAAATACCTATCAATCCTTGAAGCACAGAAATACCTATCAATCCTTGAAGCACAGAAATACCTATCTGTTCAGAAATTGTGAGCAGCTTGTGAAACGAACAGCAACACATCTTATGATAATTATGTTTGGAATATCAATAACAATCAACTTGCAACTTGTCTTAGTTGCTGCTACAGAGCTTGTGATGTTACCTATGATGGTGTGTGCATAAATATATAAATTTCCAATGATTGCTTAAAAAGAAGAATATCCTTAAAACAGCAAATTTTCAGAACATCTTTTAAAATGTTGGTTTTTAATCTTAAATGTTAAACACTTTCAAGAATACACCCTCTGCTCCCACCTCCCTAAAAAAATATCCATGAGTTCACTGAAACTTTGAGAAATATTGCAAAGAACTCATTGAATTCTGTCTGGAAACCAGTGGTGTGGGTTGATGACATTGTTTATGTTTTGCCCTGGTGGATTTCCTGCTTCACGAACTTCACTGCTTCCATCTACACACTGATGCTGACTTGGATCAACAGGGTATTTCCAGTCCTTTACTGATACAGTAAGCTGCGAAGAAATCGGTCACATACGCAAGATGTACAAATACCGGGACAGTTCTTTGTGAAACATTTTCTTGCTGTCCTGTTCATCTGTAACTGATGTGTATTGAGACCAGTTGGAAATAAAAATACTGTTTAAACCAAATCAATATGATGTATGACGTGATATGGTGTATGTGTCTGACAAAAATTAAATGAGCACACAATGTCCATGATACAGGAGACATTGAAAATGTCTTTAGCATTCACATTTACTGCCTTCAATACTTTCATGTTTTACACATATCTTCAAGCATCTTAACTCAATGGGTTTTCCACACCCCAAACTCTAAAATACAATCACCTGTGTAATGCTGCTCAGAACATGTCATACACTTATGGCATACATTTGGTTTCAAAACAAGTTTGGACAATGATTTCTGTTTACATCATGATAATGTGACTTCTTTTACTTCCTTTTTTTTCTTTTTTTCAAACTATGGTAAAGAAACATTAAGAAACAAAAGCCAACATTCAGCAGATATGTAAAATCTTGCAAGCTACACATGTTGACCAATGTCATGGCTTACTGAGGCTGCAAAATCAGTTCCTGTCACTGGCAAATGAATCAAAGTTCTGTCTTCAGTCCCTGAATCTACATCCTCTTCAATGTCCTGCACCACCTTCACTCAGGTCTCAGGAATCAGGACTTAATTCTTACCTTCAAGCATTATTAACAAATTATGACTAGAATCCATAAGTTAACTTTAAGCATAGAAAGCAAAGATGCAAAAAGCAGACAAGCAACAGAAATCTAGTAGCAGCTTGTAAGCAATGCTTGCTTGAGCCTGTGAAGATCTGAACACAAATCTGAGCATTTTTTCTCTTTCACAATTGTTTACCCTGTGTGCAGATTTTTTTCTTTTCTAGTCATTTCTATTGGGCCAGGATACAGTTAACATTGTCAACAAACTTGGCACAACTGCCTTGGAATATGAATATCTTGTTATTTTCTCTCTCTTGTTGCAAGCCTAACAAGACAAGCAACTCATGTCGGCAGGTACCAGCCACAGTTTGTGGTTAAAAAAAAAAAAAAAAAAAAAAAAAACCCAAAAAAGCCAACAACAGCAACACGGCACATGACACAAGGCGGCGTCACCCCACAGCTCTCACCTGGGATGGATTTCTGGTAGCGCATGGCGAAGTTCCCACCAGGTGTCTCTGGAGGCATGTGGCCCGGAGGATAGGAGGGGATGTTGCGAGGTGTGCGGTACCCCCCCTCCCCCATCGGCTCGTTCTTGGCAGACAGCAGAGACTCTCGGTTCGCTGCCCGTGATCGCCGTCTTCTCTTGCCTGTGATACATGGAGAGCACACCATGAATCAGTTTCAGTAGCTCAAGGAGGCGTCACTGCGTTCGGACAAATCCATTACACTACACCACATCTGCCAAGCAGATGCCTGACCAGCAGCGTAACCCAACACACTTTGTCAGGCCTTGAGAGAAAAAAACAACAAAAAATTATACAGATACTCATATAGTGTCTATCCTCGGCCGGAGACCAAGCTCTAGCACTTTACAAACATGGGGTCATTTACACAACAGGCTGCCTACCTGGGTAGAGCCGACTGACTGCTGCCATTGGGCGCTCATCATTTATTTCCCGTGTCATTCAATCAGATTTCAGGTACGCACACATTCACACTGAGACATGTAACATATTACATGTATAATCGCTTTGTAGGCAGCCATACTCTGCAAACTGGGTACGTTCTTGTTTCCATAACTCACCAAACACTGACATGGATTACAGAATCTTTAACATGCGTTTTGATCTTCTGCACGTGTACACACATGAAGGGGGTTCAGAAAGTAAGCAGATGTGCACCTATGTTGACCTGGGAGATCTGAATAATCTCCACCCTGTACCCACCAGGTGCCATTACCGAGATTCGAACCCGGGACCCCCAGACTGAAAGTCCAATGCTTTAACCACCTGGCTATTGCGCCTGTCATGACCACACCACCCGTGGGGATCACAGCAATGACAATCATGCAAGAAAATAACCTTTCATGATATTGGTAGATACAAAACAGTCCAATCACATGTCAAAAATAGATGCAATGTAAATGACTTCAATTTTAGATGCAAACATCCCTCTAGAAAGTCACATAACAATTTGCTAAACAGCTTTTGGAGTCAGGCAATTTCAATTTTGAGATGAAAACATCTCAGAAAGCCTCGTAACACCTAGCTAAACAGCTCAAGCAGCTGTTGGACTAGGAATAATTTGCAGTGACAAGTTTAATTAACACTGTATGAACTTACTGCTTCCCTGACAAAAATGGACATCGATTAATTTTTTTTTTCCCTTCAAGGAGAGAAAAACAAAAGGTCACAGATGGCATGTACAACAAAATCAGAGGTTTTGTTCAGAATGTCTGCATGCTGGTTTGTTTTATCTTGCTATGTGAGAGACTGTGTGTGTGTGCACTGCATATATGCACTCTCATGCATGCAGTAGATGTGACTATCTTTTAACCCTTTGAGCCCGGAGTTCCTGAGCAATTTTAACCCTTCTGCCTGAGCTCCTGAGCCAAAATTTGCAAATAATTGGTATTTAATGTGTCACGGCAGATAAAAAAAGAGTGCCCTGACCACCGCTTTACCGGTGGTAGAGAAAAATGACATAATGCCTAGCCACTGGTTGAGCGGTGCGTAAGCACTTGTGTCGTGTTTTGCTATTGGTTGACTTATATTGAAATTGATCTTTTTTTTATCCAAAGCACATGCACAAAACACAGTGAAAAGGTGTGGCCATGTTGGTACTATGTTCAGACGTCAGAATATTACAGTTTTTCTGATTGGCTCTTCAATATAAGTCAACCAATAGCAAAACACAACAAGTGTTTACGCACTGCTCAACCAGTGGCTAGGCATTATGTCATTTTTCTCTACCACCGGTAAAGCGGTGGTCAGGGCTCAAAGGGTTAATGCTGGTTTTTCACACAATGCAAAATTATATAATAAATCTCTCCTGTGCTGGATGTATAATGAATGTCAAAGTAATATGAAATATGTTTATGTGCTTTTCTAGTCGTTTCTAAAGAACAGAAGTAATAGAAACCGTTCTGTAGTTTGAAGGATCTGAGTTGTCTCCTGATTTGTAAATATGGATGACTTATACACTTTTAAATGCGTTTGAGAAGATTTTTTCAATACATAGATTAAAATGTATTCAATATGTCATTTACTGAAGCAGCTAGTTTAATAATTCTGCTATCATTTCTTCTAGTTAACAGGTTCCTGTTAATTCTAGCTGAACAAGACAGTTATAAGATTCAGATACTGTTACAAGTGAAACGTGTACTTTTAAAGGCATATTTATCACAACAATTTTTTTTTAACTTTTCAACGCCATTTAAGTGTGTGTAATCTGTAGTAATAACCTTTTTTTTTTTGTTTTAGCCACTGTGAGTGTGTGTGTGTGAGATTGTGTGTGTGTGTGTGTGTGTGTGTGTGTGTGAGAGAGAGAGAGAGAGAGAGAGAGCGAAATGAATAATCAGAGAAAAAGTGTCAACAGAGACCGACACACAGAGTTGAAGATGAAAACAGAGGCAGGAGAAAGATGAAAAACACAGAGACCGACAAAGCAACAGACAAAGGACACACAGACTGACACACAGACAGACAAGACGGCAACATCCTCTCTCCACACGCCCCTCACCTCTACACTGCAGAATGACCAGGATGGCGCAGAGAATGGCAAAGAAGAGCAACAGCACCAGACCTATAATCACCACCGAGATGGGTAGCTGGAACTCTGAAACAGCATCATTAAACACTTTATTATTATTTCTACTTACATTCCAAGCTCTCAGTGCTGTGATACTTTTACAAAGAGCGTATCTTCCATTGGAGACCAAGCCGTAATTGCTTTGAAACTTACATACCAAGTTCTAAGCTCTTTGATACTTATATGCCAGACTGTAATCGCTTTGATATTTACATATCAAGCTGTAAGCCCTTCGATACTTACATACCAAGCTCTAAGTGCTTTGAGACTTGTATACCAAGCTCTAAGCCCTTTGATATAGTGCCTATCTTTGGTCAGAGACCCAACCTCTAAGCGCCAATATATGTAGTGCCTATCTTCAGGAAGAGAAAAATCTCTAAGCACTTCGATGTTTATATAGCATCTGTCTTAGGTCAGAGACCAAGCTCAAAGTGCTTTATGCCTATATACCAAGCTCCAAGCACTTTGATACTTATATACCAAGCTCTAAGCACTATGATACTTATATACCAAGCTCTAAGCACTTTGATACTTTTAAACCAAGCTCTCTGGATGTTTATCTACCAAGCTCAAAGCATTTTGATACTTATATACCAAGCTCTAAGGGCTTTGAATTTGATTCTTCAAGTCCCTATCTTTGCTTAGCGACCCAACCTGTAAGCGCTTCAATACTTATATAGTACCTATCTTTGGTCAGAGACCAAGTTTTTCATGTTTTGATACCTATATAGTACCTGTCTTTGGTCAGACACCGGTCTAAGCGCTTTGCTACTTATCAAAAATCACCTATCTTCAGCAGAGACCATAGAGCACCTATCTGCGGTGAAAGGCCAAGCATAAGAACTTTGATACTTTAATATTGTCCATCTTTGGTCAGATGACAAACTCTTCAATGTTTCCAGAAAAAAAAGTCAAATTTTCACAACAGTTGCCTTTCACCACTCGTTATACTGTGACATTCCGTCAAGCTTCAGTCAGACTTTTGTCCGGAACCACCTGGTTCTTGACTTGTGGGTTTTTTTTGTTTATGTGTGCTAAGTGCATGCCATACACAGGACCTCTGTTTTATTATCTCATCCAGACCACCACTCACGGTCCTGTGAAGGAGGAATTTCTGGTGAGAGAGGAATTCCATCCTGTACTCCTAATATTCTTTCACTTCCTCAGTGGACAAGGCACCACTGCGTCACCATTCAGTGCATGGTCAGCAGGACTGACCATCCCAAGAGACTGGACAGTGGGCCTATCTGACACCACCCTGACACCACTAAAACTACACGAACAGCAAAAATGCCTCTTTTTATGCTTGGCGTCTGTGTGATTCGAACTAAAAACATAGGGACTGCAACCTTAATGCACTGCTAACAGACTGGTCTAGACACTTTTCCAGTACCATTTCACTTCTGTTCATTTTGAACGACACAACGATACTTGTAACAAAGTCAACTGCTGGGATGACTGACTGGAACGGACTCTGCAGAATGTTACATATTATCAACACTCGGATGTCATACAGGTTGTTTGTTATCAACACTCATATGTCACAGTCTATTATCAACGTTCATATGCCGGTCTCTTATCAACACTTAAATGTCATACAGTTTATTGTCAACATTCACAGATTACATAGTTTTATCATCAACATTCATTTTGCATTCAACATGCAGCCCAACCCAGAAATGTCATCAACACAGACATTTCTCCACAAACAGTAAATCTATACTTGAAAGAGGGCACATGTATTCATTGTTAACATCAAGTAAAATGGAGGTATATAAATATATATGACATTTATGATACAACACCTAGCAACAAGAAATCGTGATAATACAGACTAGGCTTTGTTGATCGCTTTTTTTTGTTCTTCAAGGGGGGAGAAAAGAAAAGGGACATACATAGTTGCAGGTTTCATTAGTTTGCTCAAGTCAACAGAATGTTACATCAGTGTTCTAAAAGTCATTGTTACATACATTTTCAAGTCCGACACACATTCCCATGCATTATTATGTTGGATATTATCACACAGTATGACATTAGATATTACACAGGTTGACATATCCATTTCTGATTTCTTTGTTTCACATAACCATTTCTGGTTTATCTGTGTGTGTGTGTGTGCACTGCGTATTTAAAATAAGTGTGCACCCCCAAGACTACCATGAATGTATTCCCACATTTAGTGTTAGAAATCTGAGACACACGCACTTTGCCACAGTGCATTATAAGTTCAACAACAACAACAACATGAAAGACTTAAAATACATGTCCGGTAAAGAAGGGTGTGGCAGAATATAAACAAGCTCCATGGATCAAGCTGAAATGGGAGTCGGTACGACAGAAAAGCTGCTAGCTATTTCAGCAACATGCATGCATGCCATGCAGTAATCATCAAAACATCAAATCATCACAGAAAATAAGCACTTCATGCAACAAACCCATCATAGCAAAGAGAAACATGACATGCACTTGCAAATACGAAAACAAAATGATTTGTGCACTTTTGGAGAGGGGCGGGGGGGAACAACAACAAAATGCAAAAACCTCTAATCATAAGCAAAACATTATCTGCAGAACAATACACACTGTTGTTCAACACCATATGAGTACCTCCATTAACTCAAGTGTCTCTAAATAATAGAATATGTTTAGAGTAGACTCACTACTATTGTATACAAACCTTGAGATTGCCTTCAATACATATAACTGTCTTTTGTTTCATGAGACAGTGATAAATATTTGAAATCTTAAACTGAAATAAAATCTAAAACAATTGTTATCTCAATCTGATGCTTTCAAAATTAACTTGTGCAAAAGCAGTGTTCACTAATCAAATAGAGGTGTTTAGCAAACATAGACATAAAAAAAATCCAGTCTTTCAGTCTTCTAATGCTTGATATCACATGCTGAAAACCGCAATTTTTTAAATTCCATCATTTTTTTTCTTCTTCTAATCATTATAAACTCTTTTATCTTCTGATTTAAATGAATTGAAATTGAACACTGATGTGTGCACATTAAATATTCAAATTTCTGCACTTAGATAAAATCTTTGTCTTGCCAAACTGTTTTAATATAGATCTATCTTGTGCGAAAGCAGTGCTCATGAATAAAAATAGCCCAGTAGAAAAAAAGAACTGAAAACACATCCATACACACAAAAAAGGACATTCACAATCTTGCAAGTCTTGTGATTTCTATCATCACCCGTTCATCAATAAAATAAAATTTTAAAAATTACAAGTTACTTGACTGATTTGATTTCATGGCTGATATGTAAATTACACTGAATTTATCTTAAGAAAAATAGTAGCGTATGAAATGTCATTGATACTGAGCAAAACAACAGGGAATCTTCAAAAAGGAAACTTCAAAGGTACACTTTAATTTTTACCCTCAAAAGTCTCCCCCACCCTCCACCCCAATTTAACATCAACTGAGCCCCATTACAACACATAAAACTATAATTAGATTTTTTTTTTTTCCTTTTTCAAGCAAGCTTGGCTACTTGAGAGAGAAAAAAAGCAGGCAAGAATACAAGTGATTATATGAGTGCAGAGCTGTGCATACTGGGGGAATGATGCAGGGAGCACATCTCAGACCTATCTTATTCCCTCAAGTAAGTTCAAGTGTTCTTCCATGATATTGTCACTACTGGTTAGGAACGGTTCATGGCCATGGTAGCTGTCTTACCTTGGACATTGCTCTTAACCCCAGACGCAACGGGTGACTCACTTCGTGCTGAAAGCAAAGATAACAAATCTGTTGCCACCAAACTCGCACAAGTCAACAAAAATCACCAGAGTGTACACTTTCAGTTCCATGCCTACAGACTCTCTCCATCCCCTTCTGAGCTTCTAACCATGACACAGGGTAAGTACTACTTTATGACAGAAGGACTAAAGTTTGGCTTTGGTGAAATCCAAACAGCAACACAGGGACAGACTGTATATGGTTCTTTCTTTTTGTGAACAGTTCCCAAGTTTTCCAAAAAGTACCCTCGCGTTCCCACCCCTCTCTAGTTTTAATCCAGATAAACAGGCCCTATATATATATATATATATATATATATATATATATATTATATATATATATATATATATATATATATATATATATATATATATATAAAACAAAACAAAAAAACCCCAAACAAACACACAAAACAAATTATCCTTGCAAAGCTGTGTTCCACACTTGACAACATGTCATCAAACTGATCGTGTACGACTCTGGGCCAAAACATAATATTCAAAACCAACAGAAATTTTTTTTTCTCAAAACAAACAAACAAACAGAAATAAAAGGAATGGTAAGCCATGGAACCAAATGCTACTGACACTGAACAAGATGAATTCAGACACACAGCGCAATGAAAATCCACTCCACATCTGATGAGGGACAGGACAGAGTGGGCATAGCCAGTAGTGTTGGGGCAGAGGGTGATAAGACGAACAGAAAAAAAAAAAAAAAAAAAAAGAAAAGAAAAGAAAAAGAAAGAAGGAACTAATATCGTGCTCAACAACCATCAAACAAGTCTACACACACAAAGCTGCTGCTGCTGGCATGGCTGACGTACGGTCAAGTTCGTTCATTCTCGTGGGTTTCTGGTTCAATTCTATCATTTCCACTGAGCACACTATGCAACTAGTACTAAAAACTGCATTGATTTTTTTTTTTTTTTTTTTTAATCTATTGGAGTCCATCTACCACTGCATTATTTGCCACAGGACAACCACAACATCAGTTTTGTCTCTTCTTTCTTTCCTTCCATCGTTTACATGGGTAAATAATGCTGAATCTTTACATGTTTTTTTTAATTATTTTTTTGGGGCATGGCGTTTCTTCGATTTAAAGATTCAGTCTGATGTACACTAATCTAAAAAAGCATGCATTTATTCCACTGAACTTCATGGAAAGTACAATGTAAATAACATTTAAACTACCCCCGCAACCTCCTGCAGACCGTCTTTGTACATGTGTATGAGTGGATTTGTGTGTTGGGAAGGGTAGGAGGGGCGGGGGGTATGTGTATGAATGGATGTATGATGTTTGTGTGTGTATGACTGGATGTATGATGTTTGTGTGTGGGCGTGTGTGTGTGTGTGTGTGTGTGTGTGTGTGTGAGGGGTGTGTGTGTGGGGGTGAGAAAGGAGAGGGGTTAGTTATGAGAGATATTCTACTTATTTTGTTACTCGTTATGAGAGATGTTCTACTGTATTTTGTTACTCGTTATGAGAGATGTTCTACTGTATTTTGTTACTCGTTATGAGAGATGTTCTACTGTATTTTGTTACAAGTTATGAGAGATGTTCTACTGTATTTGTTACTCGTTATGAGAGATGTTCTACTGTATTTTTTTTACTCGTTATGAGAGATGTTCTACTGTATTTTGTTACAAGTTATGAGAGATGTTCTACTGTATTTTGTTACTCATTATGAGAGATGTTATACTGCATTTTGTTCCTAGTTATGAGAGATGTTCTACTGTATTTTGTTACTCGTTATGAGAGATGTTCTACTGTATTTTGTTACTAGTTATGAGAGATGTTCTACTGTATTTTGTTACAATATTTAACGAATCTGTATCTTGACACTTTAAAAAAAATCTATTATATTCCCAGGTCTTATTTATTCCACACGAACTGTCCAGTGCATTTTGAGCCGCAGGGTATGAGCTGTAATATATAAGATCCCAATACCACCATTCAACACCAAGGGAAAGCATAAGTAATGGATTGGTCCAAGCCAGCCTGCAAGTCATGCGAGAGTAACCTAACCTTAAGGTTAAACAGGTTAAAGATCCTACTGCCTTTAATGCCAATCAAGGGCAGTGAATTCACATCCACTGTGTCTAAGGCTCGGAACAGGAAGGCGCGAGGCCCTGTCCTCGTCTTCCGTCATTTTAACTTTCCCCGACCCAAGTCCGGGACTCATTAATTCCTGGGTGGAGTGAGGAAAAACGGAGTAACGTCCCTTTCCCAAGGGACACAACACCATACCTAACCCTGATCACTGGTGAACACTGGATCACAAGTCCAACGCTTGACCCACTCTGCGGCAATGCCTCTGATCCATAACATACTCTCTCAGCCCTGCTCCTCAGCGTGCCAGTCCACATGTCAGACAAACAACAGGCTGTTCAGCATGCTTCCCCTTCCCTCCCTCCCTCCCTCCCTGTCCCATCCCCCCCCCCCCCCCACCACCTTCCCAGCACTGTGGTCTCGCCTCTGACCTTTCTACATGCACAGATTGTCTGTTGCTAAGGCGGGGATGCCCGTCAATGGTTTTAACCCCTTTGCTGCTAAGTGGGGTTGCCTGTTAACAGTGTCAACCACTTTAGGGGGGGCGGGCTTGTGTGCTTTTATATGTCGTGTTGGGCCTGTGTATGTTTGTTTGTGCTTTCAGATCTGTGAAACTGCATATTTGTTGCATGTGTGTGTGTGTGTGTGTGTGTGTGTGTGTGTGTGTGTGTGTGTGTGTGTGTGTGTTTATTTACATTTGCTTGTTTTCACTCTCATTTTATTTATCTGTTTGCTTACTTATCTTTATTTTATTTCATATTATTTCAAGATTCATCTACCTATTCATTCTAATTCATTTGTTTACTAATTTGATGACTTATGCATTTATTTGTTCATGTATTGTTTTTTTTCCCTCTCAAGGCCTGATAAAGTGCACTGGGTTAGGCTGCTGGTCAGGTATCTGCTTAGCAGATGTGGTGTCACGCATAAGGGTTTGTCTGAACACTGTGATGCCTCCTTGAGACTCTGAACTGAACGGATCTCCCTCACTGCACAACCTTTGTGGAATGAAATCAGTGCAGCATGAATTCTTAGTTCCAGAATTACACTTTTTGTGTGCTTTTTTTTTTCTCTCTCTCTCTTTTTTCTTTCTTAATGATGATGATAGGGATATCCTTGGACAGAGACCAAGCTCCATGCGCTCTACAAACACGGGGTCATTTGTATAACAGGCTGCCTACCTGGGTAGAGCCGACTGACAGCTGCCATTGGGCGCTCATCATTCGTTTCCTGTGTAACTTGCACACACACACACACACACTCATACAGACTTATTATATTTTAAATGTATGACCATTTTGGGTTTTTTTTTTTTTTTTTTTTTACTCGGCCATGTAGGTAGCTATACTGTTTTTCAGGGGGGTGCATGCTGGGTATGCTCTTGTTTCCATAATCCACCCAACGCTGAGACAGATTACAGGATCTTTGACGTGCGTATCTGATCTTGTGTGTGCATATACATACAAAGGGGGTTAAGGCACAAACAGGTCTGCACATATGCTGACCTGGGAGATTGGAAAAATCTCCACCCTTTACTCACCAAGTACGACAAAGGATTGAACTCGGGGAAACTCAGGCGAGAACCAAGCGCCATAACCATGTGACCACCATGTGCATGCTGTCACTGATTTTGCTCAACAAACTAAGGCAGGCAGTCAGTCACAAGAGGAACAAGTCCAGTGATAACCGCCACCCTGACCTGTGCGCCCAATCTTATGTCAGCCATGCAACAGCCCTTCACTGACATGCAAACTTGTCGGCAGCACTAGAGGGGTTAACCACAGGATGTAAAACATGTTTTTTTTTCTTTTTTTTGTTGTGGTGTCTTTGGATGGGTGGAGTCACGAAAGACAGAGGTATTGAGAAGAAGAAGATCTTGATCCAACCTCCTCCGCCAACAACGAATAAAATCCTTGATCAGCTAACGAGACCTGTTGTTGCTAATCAGAACATTTGTACACGGTAGGGGTGTTTCAGTCAGTTAAAAACCTCAACATCCTGTCCGAAAAATTCCCAGATCAGAAAAAAAAAAAAAATCTATCTCCAAAATTCCCAAGTTAAAAACATTCTGTCCTAAGACTCAATACAATAACAGAAAAATGAGAAACAGCCCTCAAGCTCAGTTAAAAAAAAAAAATCTGAATGTGCACCTTGGGTTAAGTAGAACTGTGTGTTCCATTATACAGGTGAAATTACAAATCAGAATTGGATAAGCAGGGTGGGGGTGTGGGGAGGGGGTTTTGGTGGGGGGCACTAGGGGCACTGGAGGGGGGGGGATAGGGAGACCATACAGGTGTGACAAATTGGGAGGGGTGGGGGTGTGGGGAGGGGGTTTTGGTGGGGGGCACTGGGGGCACTGGAGGGGGGGGGATAGGGAGACCATACAGGTGTGACAAATTGGGAGGGGTGGGGGTGGGGGATGGAAGAGCAGGTGGGGCTGTTGGGGGTGGGGGTGGGGGTGGGGGTGGGGTTGTTGGGGGTGGGGTGGGGTGGGGTTGTTGGGGGTGGGGTGGGGGGGGGGTGGGGTGGGGGAGATATGCTTCATCACACAACACACACTGTGCTTCCTGTGACCTTTCACTTTGTAACAAACATGTTTGGATTTCTTATTAGGCACATCTATTTTAAATACATGCAAATGTTCTACGTGCAGCTGAAAGACTTTTCCATCAATGTTTTTTATGTTCTGAAAGACACTTTTCTGTGATTGCTTTTTTTATGTTCTGAAAGACACTTTTCTGTGATTGCTTTTTTATGTTCTGAAAGACACTTTTCTGTGATTGCTTTTTTTATGTTCTGAAAGACACTTTTCTGTGATTGCTTTTTTTTATGTTCTGAAAGACACTTTTCTGTGACTGCTTTTTTATGTTCTGAAAGACACTTTTCTGTGATTGCTTTTTTATGTTCTGAAAGACACTTTTCTGTGATTGCTTTTTTATGTTCTGAAAGACACTTTTCTGTGACTGCTTTTTTTATGTTCTGAAAGACACTTTTCTGTGAATGCTTTTTTATGTTCTGAAAGACACTTTTCTGTGATTGCTTTTTTATGTTCTGAAAGACACTTTTCTGTGATTGCTTTTTTTATGTTCTGAAAGACACTTTGAATGCTTTTTTATGTTCTGAAAGACACTTTTCTGTGAATGCCTTTTTTAATATGTTCTGAAAGACACTTTTCTGTGAATGCTTTTTTTTATGTTCTGAAAGACACTTTTCTGTGAATGCTTTTTTATGTTCTGAAAGACACTTTTCTGTGATTGCTTTTTTATGTTCTGAAAGACACTTTTCTGTGACTGCTTTTTTATGTTCTGAAAGACACTTTTCTGTGACTGCTTTTTTATGTTCTGAAAGACACTTTTCTGTGATTGCTTTTTTATGTTCTGAAAGACACTTTTCTGTGATTGCTTTTTTTATGTTCTGAAAGACACTTTGATTGCTTTTTTATGTTCTGAAAGACACTTTTCTGTGAATGCCTTTTTTAATATGTTCTGAAAGACACTTTTCTGTGAATGCTTTTTTTATGTTCTGAAAGACACTTTTCTGTGAATGCTTTTTTTTATGTTCTGAAAGACACTTTTCTGTGATTGCTTTTTTTATGTTCTGAAAGACACTTTTCTGTGAATGCCTTTTTTAATATGTTCTGAAAGACACTTTTCTGTGAATGCCTTTTTTAATATGTTCTGAAAGACACTTTTCTGTGAATGCCTTTTAAAATATGTTCTGAAAGACACTTTTCTGTGAATGCCTTTTTTAATATGTTCTGAAAGACACTTTTCTGTGAATGCCTTTTTTAATATGTTCTGAAAGACACTTTTCTGTGAATGCTTTTTTTATGTTCTGAAAGACACTTTTCTGTGAATGCTTTTTTATATGTTCTGAAAGACACTTTTCTGTGAATGCCTTTTTTTAATATGTTCTGAAAGACACTTTTCTGTGAATGCCTTTTTTAATATGTTCTGAAAGACATTTTTCTGTGAATGCCTTTTTTTAATATGTTCTGAAAGACATTTTTCTGTGAATGCCTTTTTTTAATATGTTCTGAAAGACACTTTTCTGTGAATGCCTTTTTTTAATATGTTCTGAAAGACACTTTTCTGTGAATGCCTTTTTTAATATGTTCTGAAAGACACTTTTCTGTGAATGCCTTTTTTATATGTTCTGAAAGACACTTTTCTGTGATTGCTTTTTTTATGTTCTGAAAGACACTTTTCTGTGATTGCTTTTTTTATGTTCTGAAAGACACTTTTCTGTGAATGCTTTTTTTATGTTCTGAAAGACACTTTTCTGTGAATGCTTTTTTACTTTTCTGTGATTGCTTTTTTTATGTTCTGAAAGACACTTTTCTGTGATTGCTTTTTTTATGTTCTGAAAGACACTTTTCTGTGATTGCTTTTTTTATGTTCTGAAAGACACTTTTCTGTGAACGCTTTTTTACTTTTCTGTGATTGCTTTTTTTATGTTCTGAAAGACACTTTTCTGTGAATGCTTTTTTACTTTTCTGTGATTGCTTTTTTTATGTTCTGAAAGACACTTTTCTGTGAATGCTTTTTTACTTTTCTGTGATTGCTTTTTTTATGTTCTGAAAGACACTTTTCTGTGAACGCTTTTTTACTTTTCTGTGATTGCTTTTTTTATGTTCTGAAAGACACTTTTCTGTGAATGCTTTTTTACTTTTCTGTGATTGCTTTTTTTATGTTCTGAAAGACACTTTTCTGTGAACGCTTTTTTACTTTTCTGTGATTGCTTTTTTTATGTTCTGAAAGACACTTTTCTGTGAATGCTTTTTTACTTTTCTGTGATTGCTTTTTTTATGTTCTGAAAGACACTTTTCTGTGAATGCTTTTTTTATATGTTCTGAAAGACACTTTTCTGTGAATGCCTTTTTAATATGTTCTGCAAGACATTTTTCCAAATTGTTTCTCGTATCCTGCTGCTTTGTTGTTGGCTTTGGGGAGGAAACTCACTAACCATTTTCAGTTCAAAGGCTCGACAACAAACATTCGACAGCTTGAATCAATTCCCAAGTTCTTTACAGCATTTTCCCATTGGCGTTCTTTCATTAGAACAGAATGAAGTAAATCACAATTCATCCAGTGTGGCTTAAAAAGAAAAGACCCCCCCCCCCCCCACCCCCTTTTAGAATCAATCCAAAATGCGCATCACCTGGGAATATATAAAATTATTAATCATAGTTCTTGTAGTGTGCGTTCTCTCTCCCTATTTCTCTTCTTCATAGAAGAATTACTGATTGAAATATTTCAAAGGGATTGCACTTAATGATCATATCAGTCTGATTTCTGTTATGTATATTATTGACAATATCTTAGTTACTTTCGTCTCATAGTCAACATGCTAACAGGCAATTCTCTGGTTGCGTTATGAATGTATACATGCATGCAAGTTTGCATTAAGAGAGGGTACATAATTTTTGTGTGTGATCTGAGTGAATGCTTGAACATGTACATTTCTTTTGAGAGGAAAGATTGTTTTTATACTGCGAGCTACATGGTGGCATGATAATCTATATTGAGACAGTGAAGTGATGTTGACATTCATTTCTATCTATCTGTCTATTTATCTATCTATCTATCTACCTATTCATGTGTGTGTGTGTGTGTGTGTGTGTGTGTGTGTGTGTGCGCGCGCGCACATGTATCTGTCTTCACCCACATGCGAGAAACAAAACAAACAAACAAACACAAAAAAAAAACCCCCAGAGAAGACAAAATCTGTTCACTGAACACAGTGACACACAGACACACACGTACGGGTATGCACACAACATGCACTGCCACATACATATTTTCAGCACACACAAAAACCACAACACACACAGACACACACTGCACTAATTCCCCAGTTCAGAGCTCCACAATATATGCGCGACGCTGACATTCAGCAAGTGCCAGAAATGGAAGCAGGGGAGAGAATTATGTTGGGAGTTGTCCTTCAATGTTTATCGACTGAACCAGGCTTCAGACACTTTTTTTTTTTTTTTTTTTAACCGCAAAAATTACCAACATCTTAAAAACAAACAAACTACAACTCTTTAAAAACCCAAAAGGTCAAATATTTCCAACAACCATGTCAAGAATCTAGATGAAACGGAGGCATTGTCTTTGAGTGCTGTTTTATCCGCCTTGAATAAATCAAATCATCTGTTACAAAAAGGAAAACCTCAATTTTGGCTGGAAAGATCCTTTCCAGATATACACTTTTTCTGCAGACTTGTTATTCTTATTCTTTAAAGACTGCAAAATGACATGTCAGTTTCTATTTACAGTTGAAAAAAACAAACAAACAAAACCCAAACCTTTTAAAACCTGCATGCTGTCACTGCCTTCTGAAGCAAGTCATTTCACATTTCAACACCTGCTTTCATTATGTTGTTTTCTTTGCTCAAATATTCCACTCAGTAGACCCCTTTGTCTCCCCTAATCATTACTGCACTGCGTGAGGTAACACTGCTTCCGAGATCTAAAGAAAGGCAAGACAACATCCCTCACTGAAGATCTCTGTGATTTGTTAAAAACAATAATCGCATTCATGTGTGTGCGTGCACATGTGCAATCTAGACACATGAGGGAGGGGGTGGGGGTGGGGGGTGGGGTAAGATGGGGGTGAGGGAAAGGGAGCATTTAGGAGGGGGGGAAAGAGAGAGAGAATGAAAATGCGAATGAGAGAGAAAAAGAGAGTCTTTGTTTGCCAGATGTTCTTAGTCTTTTTCATTCATATCTTGTGTGTTGTTCTGTGACACTCCATTTTGTTTTCTTTCTTGTTAATAATTCCTTTTGTGTTCCTTTTTCAAGTACACCCATAAACTCCCCCCCCCCCCACTCCACCCCCTTTTTCCCCCCTACATTTCCGGGCTTGGTGGAAAAAAAGCATGTGTATTTGTGTATCTCAATACCTGCTTTAACAAAAATTCATTCTGTTTCATTTCCTTTTAATGCAGTTCTCGAGTAATTGCAATCCTCGAGTAACAGAGACACCTTCAATCAATTTCCATCTGCTGTATAATTAGAACTGTTTTTTTATTTTTTTTTTTTTTTTTAATCAGCACGAAGAAAAATACTTATCTTCACTGATGTGGAGACATCATTTTATTCTTACTTTTCTTCTGGGAGGCTTGCCTCTTTCTGTCCAGTTTATGAATATTCTGCATTATTAAAAACACATCTAACGGCATGAATACAGTGCAACTATTTCTCAAAACAATATTTTTCACATTATCTTGAACTGGTTTGTGTGTGTGTGCATGGGTATGGGTGTGAATGTGTACTGTGTGTGTCTGTGCATGTGTGTGCTTTGTGTGTGTGTGCATTTGATGTGCAGTGTTTTGCTGTTGTGTGTGTGTGTGTGTGTGTAGTGTGTGTGTGTGTGTGTGTGTGTGTGTGTGTGTGTGTGTGTGTGTGTGTGTGTGTGTGTGTGTGTGTGTGTGTGTGTGTGTGTGTATGCGTGCACACGCAAAATAACCTCAAATTCTACAGAATTTGACTGGCTTGTTTGTTGACACCAATCAGTTTTCCCCTCTGAAGAAGGAAAACAATGCCGAACGCAATGCATTCATTTCTTATGCCTGCAAGCAGTCTGCCTGACAGTGTATTATATCAGTGTTATTATCATTATTATTAGCATTATCATTATCGTCATTTTGTTGTTGTTATCTCGTAAGGTGAAATTCGGGCTGCTCTCCCCAAGTAGAGTGTATTGTCACAGTGCAAAGCCCCTTTTTTTTTTTTTTTTTTTTTTTTTTGACTGCAAGTGTATTTTCTTTACTTTCAAAGCCAAATTTTTCAACACAAATTTCCCACAGAAAACTATTTTGCTATGAGATTAAAAAAATTTTTTTTTTACATGCCCTAAATGCATGCTGCAGCTGCGACCTTGGCTTATCATGTCTTCTGAAAGACTAGCACCCTGACAACTACTGAAGTGGAGAGGGGTGGTGTTGGATTAAAAACCTTGGTCTGTATAAGGGGCTGGAACCTGTCTACACTTGCTAGCTAGCTGGTCGGGCGGCAATACCACTGAGCCGCACCTCAACGCAGCCCTTGACACTGGGTGGACGATGAACAAGAATTGCCGACATACAGCTTGTGCGGCTGTCTTCAACAGCTGTTCAACACACGTTCTGTTTCTCCTTTGTTTCCACGTTCATACTGCACTTCATTTACAATGAAATCAATTATATATATTAAAAAAAAAAAAAAATCTGTTTTCAATTCTACATGGACGGAAACAGTTCATCTACCCCCCCACCCCCAACCCCACCCCCCACCTTCTCTCCCAGTCGCTCACACACACAAACCCCCACAAGCAAAGAACACTGCTCCGACACCCAACTGCACCCCCCATCTCCCCCACCCCCCTCACATTAAGCACAAACATGCACACCCACCCACTAACACAAATATGCAACCCACAACCCCTCCCCCCCCCCTCCACCCGCCACCCCCACCCCCCCCCACACACACATTCAGCTACAGACACACATAATACATACACCTGCCTGGGTAGTAAAAATGCACAGTGTGACATCTGTACATTGTCAGTTTGGATACAAGGGGGAGGGGAGGGGAGGGAAGGGGAAGGAGGGGCGTGGTGGTGGAGAAAGAGGGAGGAGGGGGGAGAGAAGGGGGAAAATGAACAGTGTGTGTGTGTGTGTGCGCGCATGCCATCAGTATCACTTACAGTTGCTGCCGTGGTCGTACGCACACGCACGCACGTACACACACACACACAGATACAGACTGACAGACAAAAGTACACACTTCATTTAAAAGCACAGTCATGGATACACGTTAAAGCGCACACACACACACACACACACACTCACACACAAACACACACTCACACACACACCACACACACACACACACACACACACACATCAAGTCCACCCTTGCTGACACTGACAACGAAACAGCCCACGCAGCAAAGTCCTCTCTCCGCCCTGCCTGTCCTGTGTTTCGTCTCTCTTCCTTCCTCTCTCTCTCTTCCTCTCTCCCCCCCTCTCTCTACCTCCCTCCCTCCCCCCCTCTCTCTCTCTCCCTTCCTCCCTCTCTCTCTGGCGACATCTGTACCCATCTATTCCCAGCTTATCCCTGACACTCTACACATAACTAACTGCATGAGACACGCGCGCACACACACGCATCCACCCACACATCCACAGAGGCCAGCGCACAAACGCCCTTGCACGCGAACACACACACACGCACACTGTCAAGGTCCGCCCCCCACCCCCCACCCCCCCACTTAATGGCGGCCGGTGGTAATCCGATTCTGTGCTAATGCCGAAATGATCTGGCATCACTGGAGACCCAGGCTGACATTCTAAGACAAAGAGAGAGTCGTCTGAAGATGATATCCTGACCGTGATGGGCAGCACCTGTCTATCCTCTGTCTGTGTCTGTCTGTCTGTCTGTCTCTCTCTCACACATACACACACACACACACACTCAACACACACACACATCAACACACGCACAAACACACTGACACACACACACACACACACAAATGTGGACAAGTGCATGCATGACACAAAGCATTTACATCATTTTGACACACAACACATATGTCGAAACAGTGCGCAGGTCCACACACACACACACACACACACACCACATACAAATTAATGCACGTGCACACGTGACATGCATGACCACGAGCACACTCACACATGTCACTACACAAAAAAACACAGTACAACTGAACGTACACATACTAAACAGAATGGAATCCACACATACTACAGCCACCCACCCACCCACCCACCCACACATGTTCTTATTTTACTTCTCTCTCCCCCCCCTCCTGCACCTCCCCCCCCTTAAAAAAAAAAAAAAAAAACAAAACAACACACACACACACACACACATCACTGACCCCCAACTGACCGCTGTCATTTGCATACAGCTGTGACGCCACTTAGACGGAACGGGGAGTGTTTATGGTGGAACCAAACCGAGTTTCTCTCTCTCCCCCTCCCCTTCCTCTCCCCCCCCCCCCCCCAACCCCCCTACCCCCGACCACAGATCTATCATGTTTCGTTCCCACAGTGGTCCCCGGTGGCGCAGGGGTACCGTGCAGCTGGGATGCAAACCACAACCTGTGGGTGTGTGATGCTTATGTCATGCACACATTGAGAGGATTGGCTTGTGGCTGGTATGGATGGGGTCAAGGAGTGGGCGAGGCAGAGTGAGAGGGAGAGAGAGGGTGGGGGAAGAGAGAGAGAGGGGGTGGGGAAAGAGAGAGAGAGAGAGAGAGAGAGAGAGAGAGAGAGAGAGAAAACAAAGAGACAGAGACAGAGAGAGAGACACAGAAAGATATACAAAGAGACGGAGAGTCACAGGATGAGTCAGAGACAGACAAATAGACAGACAGACAGACACACAGACAAAGAGAGAGTGAGTAAGAACTGGTATGGATGGGTCAAGAGAGAGAGAGAGAGAGAGACAGACAGAGGGGGGGAGGGAGGGAGGGGAGAGAGAGAGAGAGAGAGAGAGAGAGCTAGAGAGAGCTGGTATGGATGGGTAGAGAGAGAGAGAGAGAGAGAGAGAGAGAGAGAGTGATAACGATAAAGAGAGACAGAGTCAGAGACAGACACAGAGAGAGGGAGATAATTTGTGTGTGGGAAGGGGGGGGGGGAGGAGGAAGCGGACGGCCAGACAGAAAAGGCTGAAGAGCAATACAACTACAGCCCTGCCATACCATACCAGCAGTACCACTCAGAGTATTCCGATTACTTTTTCTCCCCTCCTGTCAGCGTTGCAGGGGGGGAAGAGGGGTGTGAGGGAAGCTTGGGAGATGGGGGAGGGGTGTGTAGACAGTGGTTGATGAGGGGGGCAGGGGGGAGGAACGGTAACTGCAGATAAATTATGATGGTGAGGGGATGGAGAGGAATGCCGTGTGCGTGGGAGTGGGAGCGTCAACTTGTCAATGGACCAACCCGCTTCTAGTGTTTGTATTGTGCTCGTACTAAACTCTCCTCTTTTTTTTGTTGTTGAATGTATTCCCTTTGTGTGTGTGTGATACAGTGGTCGTTCACGACAGACAACACTTCGTTTCTTACACCATTTATTGCTATACACCTCTTGACAATTCTATCCTGCCCTTTTCAAATTTGTATTCAGAATGATGAGTCAGAATGACGGGCGCAATAGCCGAGTGGTTGGTATTATGCGTTGGACTTTCAATCTGAGGGTCCCGGGTTCGAATCTCGGTAACGGCGCCTGGTGGGTAAAGGGTGGAGATTTTTTCCGACCTCCCTGGTCAACATATGCGCAGGCAGACCTGCTAGTGCCTGAACCCCCTTCGTGTGTATACGCACGCAGAAGATCAAATACGCACGTTAAAGATCCTGTAACCTATTGTGAGAGTTCGGTGGATTATGGAGACACGAAAATACCCAGCGTGCATGAACCACGACCGAGTCATCGGCAAGTCGATGTTGGTCGTGTAACGGAATGAAGATGAAGATGACTGTAGCTGCTAAAGAAGAAGAAGACAGACAGACAGACAGAGGGGAAAGAGAGGAGAAGATGGTAGGGGAAGGGAAAAGATGGAGAGGAGGGAGATACATGGAAAGGGAGAGGAAGGGGGGACAGAGAGAGAGGGAGAGGAGGGAGATACATGGAAAGGGAGAGGAAGGGGGGACAGACAGAGAGGGAGAGGAGGGAGATACATGGAAAGGGAGAGGAAGGGGGGACTGAGAGAGAGAGGGAGAGGAGGGAGATACATGGAAAGGGAGAGGAAGGGGGGACAGAGAGAGAGGGAGAGGAGGGAGATACATAGAAAGGGAGAGGAAGGGGGGACAGAGAGAGAGGGGGAGATACATAGAAAGGGAGAGGAAGGGGGGACAGACAGAGGGAGAGGAGGGAGATACATAGAAAGGGAGAGGAAGGGGGGACAGAGAGAGAGGGAGAGGAGGGAGATACATGGAAAGGAAGGGGGGACAGAGAGAGAGGGAGGGAGGAGGGCGGGGACGAGAGGGGAGAGGAAGGGGGGACAGAGAGAGAGGGAGAGAGGAGGGAGATACATAGAAAGGGAGAGGAAGGGGGGACAGAGAGAGAGGGAGAGGAGGGAGATACATAGAAAGGGAGAGGAAGGGGGGACAGAGAGAGAGGGAGAGGAGGGAGATACATAGAAAGGGAGAGGAAGGGGGGACAGAGAGAGAGAGAGAGGAGGGAGATACATAGAAAGGGAGAGGAAGGGGGGACAGAGAGAGAGGGAGATACATGGAAAGGGAGAGGAAGGGGGGACAGAGAGAGAGAGAGAGGGAGAGCGGGGGAGATACATGGAAAGGGAGAGGAAGGGGGGACAGAGAGAGAGGGAGAGATACATGGAAAGGGAGATGAAGGGAGGGCAGACAGAGGGAGAGAGGAGGACGGGGACGAGAGGGGAGAGTAAGGGGGGGGGGGAGAGTAGGGGGGGGGGGAGAGTAAGGGGGGGGGGAGAGTAAGGGGGGGGTGGTGGGGGCGTGTTTCGATAAACACCGAGTTGTTGAACCAGCAGCTCACTGACAAAAGAATAGATCATCCATCCTACCCTTGAATGGTGCACATACCTTCTCTAGTCACTAACAATGATCAAAAGCAGGACCCCCACCCCCACTGACCCCCCACCACACACCGTCTAACATCACAATACGTGCGGATAGACGTTAAATGGACGAGCAAACACTGACAAACACACACACACACACCCCGTCTAAAATCACATTACGTGCGGACTGACGTTAAACTGAACAGCACACACTGACACACACACACACACACACCCAACTCTTCTACCAACACGGTGTCATTCAACGCAGCAGTAAAAGCTGCACATTACATGAATAGGGACACACCACATGCCTCGAAGTGTCGGCGTTCATTGCGCAAAGTGAAGTGTGTGTGTGTGTGGGGGAAGATGACGCCAGGAAGATATACACC
>NC_134892.1:20804501-20814501 GCF_041734735.1 Babylonia areolata
ACTGTGATAAGACAGTGCTTACAGGTCAGGATGTCAGTGAAGGGCTGTCACCTCACTTTGATAAGACAGAGCTTACAGGTCAGGATGTCAGTGAAGGGCTGTCACCTCACTGTGATAAGACAGAGCTTACAGGTCAGGATGTCAGTGAAGGGCTGTCACCTCACTGTGATAAGACAGAGCTTACAGGTCAGGATGTCAGTGAAGGACTGTCACCTCACTGTGATAAGACAGAGCTTACAGGTCAGGATGTCAGTGAAGGGCTGTCACCTCACTGTGATAAGACAGAGCTTACAGGTCAGGATGTCAGTGAAGGGCTGTCACCTCACTGTGATAAGACAGAGCTTACAGGTCAGGATGTCAGTGAAGGGCTGTCACCTCACTGTGATAAGACAGAGCTTACAGGTCAGGATGTCAGTGAAGGGCTATCACGTTACTGAGATAAGACACAGCTTACAGGTCAGGATGTCAGTGAAGGGCTATCACGTCACTGAGATAAGACAGAGCTCACTGGTAAGGATGTCAATGATGGGCTATCACGTCACTGAGATAAGACAGAGCTTACAGGTCAGGATGTCAGTGAAGGGCTGTCACCTCACTGCGATAAGACAGAGCTTACAGGTCAGGATGTCAGTGAAGGGCTATCACGTCACTGAGATAAGACAGAGCTCACTGGTAAGGATGTCAATGATGGGCTATCACGTCACTGAGATAAGACACAGCTTACAGGTCAGGATGTCAGTGAAGGGCTATCATGTTACTGAGATAAGACACAGCTTACAGGTCAGGATGTCAGTGAAGGGCTATCACGTCACTGAGATAAGACAGAGCTTACAGGTCAGGATGTCAGTGAAGGGCTATCACGTCACTGAGATAAGACAGAGCTTACAGGTCAGGATGTCAGTGAAGGGCTATCATGTTACTGAGATAAGACAGAGCTTACAGGTCAGGATGTCAGTGAAGGGCTATCACGTCACTGAGATAAGACAGAGCTCACTGGTAAGGATGTCAGTGAAGGGCTGTCACCTCACTGCGATAAGACAGAGCTTACAGGTCAGGATGTCAGTGAAGGGCTGTCACCCCACTGTGATAAGACAGTGCTTACAGGTCAGGATGTCAGTGAAGGGCTGTCACCTCACTGTGATAAGACAGAGCTTACAGGTCAGGATGTCAGTGAAGGGCTGTTATCTCACTGTGATAAGACAGAGCTTACAGGTCAGGATGTCAGTGAAGGGCTGTCACCTCACTGTGATAAGACAGAGCTTACAGGTCAGGATGTCAGTGAAGGGCTGTCACGTCACTGAGATAAGACAGAGCTTACAGGTCAGGATGTCAGTCATCCAGTCTTTATTTTGACTTGTTCCTCTTAGGACTGCATTAGTTTTCGTCCAGCAGATAAGTACACACAAAAGTAGTGACTGCACTTCAAATTCAGGTCACACTGACCTCATTTCTTTACGTTTCAACAAACAAGTGGTTAAGTGTGATGGTTGTGAAATAAAATACCCCCCCCCCCCTTTTTTAACAAGAGAAAAAGTTAGTTTGTGTTTTTAAGTTTCACAATTCTGGTCGTATGAATTTCAGGTTTCACATGTGAGCATGGCTTCAGAAATAACTTGAAAATACGTGTGGTTTTGTGATGTCATTAACGGTTTCCTGAAACTAGGAAACCTGACAGGCTATGTTTTCAGTTGCAGGTCAGATGTTAGATAGTTGCACATTGTCCATGAGTGTGGTGCCAATTTCTGGATATTTATTTCTCTATAATATCCCCCCTACCCCCCACGACCCCCCTAATAGTCTTATTCTTACATTTTTGTTTTGTTGAAATGAAATGAAAACGAAATACTAAACTCCCTCAACGTTTCTGCATTGTAATTGTTAGTAATTTGGGTATTCCTATCTTTCCTTCGTTTATTTATTTGCTGTTAACATTAGTCTCGTGAACATGTTTTTGTTAGAACAAGCATTTTACTATTTACATTAGTCTTGTAGACATATATTTCAAGACAGGTAAGGAACACGGAGGTTCCTGTATTTCCCTGTTCCAGAATCGGTAAATAAAAACGGACCTGTGTTTAACCTGTGCTGTTTTAAAGGTAACATCTTAGTAATGAAAACGCGAGGCGAGTCCCATTCCGGGTTTTTTTTTTAATTTCATTTTATCTTTTTATGGGTTTAGCAGTTCCTATTAATGACCAGGTAGTCATCAGTTGTGAGTTATAATGTCGCTTCTCCCCCAACAAACAGAACTACAAAAGACAACCTACATAACTGCCAGACATATTAAAGACTGCCATAATAAACAAGGTCATGCAACTAAACGCAGAGATATATTACTTAAAACACACCACACACTCGAACAAAAGCAATCGAATACAGTCCGAGAAGCTCCGCACGTATGCATATATTTTTGTCAAACTAAATGCCTAACTCTAATGTAAATATGTAGTCTGGACTCTTTCAGAACTTTACAGTGGTCCAGTTCTACTTCCCCTCCTCCCAACCCCTACAGGAATCTGTGGAAAAGTCTTACAGGTCTTTTGTTGTCATTACTTTTTCCTTCACACTTATGTCCCTTTGTCTCTGGGATGACCAAGAACCTTTTAACTACTTTCGTTTTTTCATTAAAAAAAAAAAAAAATCTAGATATATATTTTATATATAATAAACAAAACAAAACAAGCGTTTTTACTCTATGATAATGACAATATTTCATTTTACTGCTTTTCTCGAAATGCCCAGCTGCAAAAATGAGTATCTGGTCTGGGGGGGTCTTTCAGAACTAGCAGTGGTTAATTAATGACTCCCATAGTTTGGTGCTCACTGGGATCATCAACACTAGCGTTACCCTGTCCTTTTGAAGATGCACTTGTACCCCCCCCCCCCCCCCTCACTGGAATCATCAACACTAGCGTTACCCTGTCCTTTTGAAGATGCACTTGTACCCCCCACCCCCACAATACTGATAGCCGCGACCGATGTATTACCGCTGTTGGTTGGTTGACTGAAGTTCAAATTACTACTACAAATAATAATGCATCATTCCACGCTGCAGAATATCTTGGTTTTCTTTTCTGTTGTATGCAGTGCACAGGTCAACTTCCCCCGCTGTTTACCATGTATTATTTGTGTACCCCTTATTACACAAGCCAATTCACTTTTCACTGTCAGCTTCACGTATTCTATAATATTCCACGACACAATTAATAACATTCAGTGACACATCACATGGTATTCTGTGACACAGAGACACACACACAGAGTGGGACACACATCTTATGACATTCTGTGACACATATCCTATGCTATTCTATGACACACCCTATAACATTTTGTGACACACCCTATGCTATTCTGTGACACATCCTGTGACATTCGGTGACAGACACCCTATGACATTCTGTGACACATATCCTATGCTATTCTGTGACACACCCTATAACATTTTGTGACACACCCTATGCTATTCTGTGACACATCCTATGACATTCTGTGACAAACACCCTATGACATTCTGTGACACATATGCTATTCTGTGACACACCCTATAACATTCTGTGACAGACACCCTGTGACATTCTGTGACACATATCCAATGCTATTCTTTGACACACCCTACAGACATTCTGTGACACATATCCTATGCTATTCTGACAGACCATATGACATTCTGTGAAACACTCTATGACATTATGTGACACATATCATATGCTATTCTGTGACACACCCTATGGCATTCTGTGACACACCCTATGCTATTCTGTGACACACCCTATGGCATTCTGTGACACATATCCTATGCTATGCTGTGACACATATCCTACGCTATTCTGTGACACACCCTATGGACATTCCGTGACACATATCCTATGCTATGCTGTGACACACCCTATGGCATTCTGTGACACATATCCTATGCTGTTCTGACAAGACCCTATGACATTCTGTGACACACTCTATGACATTCTGTGACACACATTCTATGCTATTCCGTGACACACCATACGGACATTCTGTGATGACACAAACAGAACCAACGGCATTCCATGGCACACTCTATGACACACACACACACACACTGTGACAATCTCTTCTGAAGCTAGATTGTTTCACTCTTGTCCTCCTCTTCCCTCCCCCCCCCCTTCCCCACCCCCTCTCTTTACTGTCTTCGCCCTCACTTACTCATCCATCTTACCTCAACCAACCTCAACCTTATACAACGTTCAGAAATCTTTCATTTCTATGGGAAGGTGAGAATTAATTTCTTTAGAAGTCTTTTTCTTTTATTTTTATTTTATTTTATTATTTTTTAAAAAGTTTTTTTTTTCCTAAACAAAAACCCACTTCAATACACACTGTGCACACCCGGTGATCCAAAACTATACTATAATTAAGAGTTTGTCTTTAGAAAAACAACAACAACACACACATAAACAATACTGGCTTCATACACACGCACACACACACACACACACATACACAAACACACGCACGAGCGAACCTATCTGTTTGGTTTTCAACAAATCAAAAGTTTACATATAACCTTAGGCACCTGCACAGTGTATGCACACAAACTCTTGTCGATTTGCCCTGCCTCTTTTACACACTTGCGCACATGTACCACACACACACACACACGCACACACACACACACGTACACACACACACACACACAGCGTTCTCTGGTCTTCCACCCAACCTATCCCTATCTATCTCATTGTTACCCCCCCCCCCTCCACTTTTCCTTCACCCTCACAACTGCCTGAGATGATGTAACACTGTAACACATCGTCCACTACTGGATAGATAAACAAGATGGGGACAGAGAGAGAGAGGGGGGAGGGAGAGAGAGAGAGAGAGAGGGAGAGGGAGAGAGAGAGACAGACAGAGAGAGGGAGAGGGAGAGAGAGAGGGAGAGAGGGGCGATTAGAGACAGAAGAAAGCTAGTGAGAGAGAGAGAGAGAGATAGAGAGAGAGAAGAAGAAGAAGAAGAAGAAGAAGAAGAATTCTAGTGAGACAAAGGGGAAGAGGGATAGAGAGACAGAACAGAGCTTGAGACAGAGACAGAGACAGAGAGAGAGACAGAGAGAGAGAGGGGGGAGAGGGTGGAAGAGACAGAAGGGAGAGAGAGAGGGACAGGGAGATGGATAGAGAGAGAGTAGAAAGCTAGAGCTAAAGAGAGTGAAAGAAAGAGGGAGGGAGGGAGGGAGAGATAGATAGATAGATAGATAGAGAGAGAGAGAGAGAGAGAGAGAGAGAGAGAAACAGAGGGAGAGGGAGAGACAGAGACTGTCTGTGACGTCACAGACTGTAAACGTCCAGTGTACCTCAAAACACAGACACACGACAACACACAAACACTCACGTTGCGGTTTGATGGTAGTAGTAGTAGTAGTGGTGGTCGTGGGGGCAACTGTGGTTGTCGTTCCTGCAAAGGGGAAAAAAGAAGTTTCGAGTGAGTGCATAGCTCTTTCTGTTGTCATAGTGTCGTTGCGAAACGAACAGAAATAGTTAATCCCTGTCTTAAAAAAAAAAAAAAATCTCCAATTTTGCGATCATTCATAGTGGAGAATCGTTTAAATGTTAAAGTTTATGTGTATTTTTTTTCCTTATCTCTCTCACGTTTTATTTACATAAAATTTCTTTAAAAAAAAAAAAAAGCTTGCAATTACACTTTGATTAACCAGGCACAGTTAAAGCTATACAAAAAAGACTGTCTCTGAGTTACATCACTAAGAAGTGTTTAAAATGTCAGAAGCAAATGAACTTTTCGATTAAAGCATAACTGCAATCACATTATATGATAAATACATTCAAGTTACTCTTTACAAAAGGATACTGAAACGTGAATGAAAAATTAAGTCAAAATGAAGTATCTTATTACATATAAAGCTAAAGATGAACAAATCACACTGTCCATTCACATTCAAACAACACTGTCCATCACGTTCAAACAAAACAAATCAGTACATTAACATGCAACAGTGATAGCCCCCCCAAACACACACTCCTATATATAACATACAACCATCATCCCCCAAACACGCACATCAATACATATAACCATCACCCCCCCCCCCCCCCAACACGTACGCACACCAATACATATAACCATACCCCCACCCCCAAACACACACACACCATCACCACCCCCAAATACGTACGCACACCATCACCCCATCCCCCCCTACTCCCAAACACGCACACAAATACATATAAACCATCATTCCCCCAAACACACGCATTAATATTTGGTTATCACATACGACAATGTCACCCCCCCCCCTCCCCCTCACACACACAATCCACAATCAGAACACACTAACACATAACTACAAATATCATAAACAATAATAATTATTCGTTCCACATCACACACACACACACACACAGAGAAGAAAACAAGCACAGAGAGAGAGAGAGAGAGAGAGAGAGAGAGAGAGAGAGAGGGGGGGAGGGGGGGAGGAGAGGTGTGGAGGGGGCGGACGGTGAGTGTTGCGTTGTAAAATCTCTCTCTCTCTTGCTCTCACACGTACACACACACACACACACACTCTCTCTCTCACGCACACACACACTCTCTCTCTCACGTACACACACACTCTCTCTCTTTCTCTCTGTCACACACACACACACACTCTCTCTCTTCCCCCCCTCTCTCTCTCTGTCACACACACACACACACACACACACACACACACATGCCAGTGCCCCAGTCCCATCCCACACCCAAACAGGAACCAACGCAACTGCAGGCAAATCAAGTTCAGAAAAAAAACAAAACAAACAAATTCGCGCCGACGACAAATAAAACTCGGACCTCGATTCAAAACAGCAAAAAAAACTGCTGACGGAAATTCCCGACCGTTCCCGACACGACAGACAACTCGGCACCGCGACAGATCGCGAAACCACCCGAAAATAACCGAAAACAACCGAACAAACTCTCGGCGGATCCTCGGGGAAGGACGAAGCAATTGAAAATTAAACTCCAACCCAGAAAACGGAATAAACGGCGAAATGGTTCGCAAGTCGAATGGAAGACTTCAGTGCCATCGCGTCGTTGGACGCAAGCGTTGGTGTGACCTCGTCGACTGTCGACAAGTTTTGACGTCTCTCTCTCTCTCTCCACGGTTTGCCGTCAGAAGTGGAAATCTGAATAAATACATACATAAATAAACAAACAGGAAAACTTGCTGAACAAATCTCCAGCACGAAAAACAACAACAAAAAAACCGCCGGAAATAAATCGATAAAACTTGGTGCAAAATCGGGCCCCCGAAAGAAACTGGAATAACAAATCGGCAAGAAAATTTCGATTCCACTGGGCATAAAACTCGGTGGTGGAAAAAAAAAAAAAAAAAAAAAAAAATCTGCCGACTGATTCAAAGATGGTCCCATGTCGATGGAATGCACAGGGGAAGTGAAGGCGCTCCTTTTGCACTGTCCTCTGTCTGTCTGCTGGCGTCACCCCCGTCGTCTGCTGACAAAAATCTGCCCTGTTATGAGAAAAAAAAAAAAAAAAAGAAAGGAAAAAAAAAAAAAAGGACAGCGACAGAAGGACAGAGAGAAAGAGAGAGAAAGAGAGAGAGAGAGAGAGAGAGAGAGAGAGAGAGAGGGGGGGAATGATGGGGAAAAGGTGACAAATTAGGGCAGGAATTCCAATGGACATAAACGGGGTCACCCCCCCCCCCCCCCCCCCCCCCCACACACACGCAGAGGTATGCACACAGACGCGCGCACACGCACGCACACACGCTTATGCACACAAACGCGCGCGTGCACACACACACACACACACCAACATAGAAACACACTGAGAAACAACCCAGCCCCCGCCCCCTCCCTCCCCACACCCACCCCATCGCCCCACAGAAAGACACACACACACGCCGTTCATCCTCCGCCCACACACACTCACACCGTTCATCCTCCACACACACACACACACGCCGTTCATCCTCCACACACACACACACACGCCGTTCATCCTCCACACACATACACACACGCCGTTCATCCTCCACACACACACGCCGTTCATCCTCCACACACACACACTCACTTGCACACATACAGACACGCACGCAGATGCAAACATACACTCACACACGCACACACACACACGACACAAACACACAACGAACCCCCCACCCCCACCCCCAACAGAAATAGACACACACACACACGACCCACCCTCCACACACACACACACACACACACACAGATGGAAGCTCAACGGAGGACTGGAGGATCTTGGTCATACTGCCGCTTTCGTCGAGGAGACGGGGGAATCCATCTGATAAATGACGAACGAGACAACACACAGACACATACACACACTCCCCACCCCCTCCACACACACACACACAAAACCATCACTCCCCTATCAACCCAAACGGCACAAGTACAGCTGCAGCCCACCAAGTCAACACAGCACAGCACAGAACACACAGCACGCCAATGGCCGCTCCGAACACACAAAGAGCTGGTCTGTCCGTCTGCCGGTCTGCCTGCAAGAGAAATCATACAAATGCGATGCTGCTGCTGCTGCTGCTAGCTGCTGCTAGCTGCTGGCACTGGTCAAAGGCACTGCGTGGAGTGCGCGCGCGTCTCCACGAGCACATTATACAGTGTCGGGGTGGGGACTCCTCCCATGTCAAAAGATCCTCCCCGGTTTTTCTTCTTTTTTTTGGTTATGTTTTTTGTTATCTAAATAATAAATTCTATGTTATTTTAGTTATTTCACCTAATTCTTACACACACATAGACACACACACACGCACACACACACACACGTGAACGCGCACACAAAACACACACACACACACACCCATATTCCTTCACACACCGCATTTCCCGTCCGTTCTCTATACACATAGGACCATTCAAACGAGACAAATACACAGAAATCGTAGGACTGAAAAAAGGAAAATGAAAATCAATAAGTCACAGCATCCGTTTCAGAGGTACTAGTTGTGCGTCGGCTTTCGTCGTTAGCTTGCACTGCGACACACACACACACACACACACTGATGTACATACACTGCACATCGAAACACACACTCACACACAGCGTCACACACACACACACACACACACATCGAAACACAAACACACACATCGTGCACACACACACACTCACACATTTACACACACCATCTCTCTCTCACACACACACACATGCATGTACATACACACACACGCACACACACACATACACATCGAACACACACACACAAACGCACGTGCAACATCATCCCCCAACCCTCACAGGTTCCGAAGGCCGGGCTGTAACAACGTGAAGCGAACAGCCTAAGGCCATAAGGGTGTACGTAAACCATGTCCCCCATACATAATTCATCACACTAGTGCCCAGCTCAAAAACCTGGCTCCCTTCGACAAGATTCCAGTCCACGTTTTATTCTTTTTTTTTTTTTGTTGGTCATATTTACATGGGAAAGTCGCCAATTCTCTCGTCAGTGCACACGCATACTTACACACACACACACACACACATGCACACGCAAGCACGTATGCACACGCACACAAAAATATTCATAACATTAGGAGCAGAAGCATTTTAAGATGTAGGATGCTGATTTCGGACAAATAGTATCACAAACTCGCCTCTCTCTCTCTCTCTCTCTCTCACGCACACAGACACAGACACACGAAACACACATACACACACAGACACACACACACACACAAAGTCATGCTAACCTCACGACACCAAGTCACACGTTATTATGCGAGATCGCTGCAACGGGGTTGCAAGGCAAACATCAACACCGTTGTAAAGCAGCACGCAATAAGCGAAGCACCTGTATTGATTCCGTTCGTTCTCTCTGTCTCTCCCTCACACACACACACACAAGGAACTGTATTCAAGAACTGTGCCCGTGGCTGGAAGAAATTCAGTTACGTAACCTCCCCATCTCTGTCTCTCTCTCTCTCTCTCTCACTCCCTCTCTCTTATCAAAGTTTAACTATACAC
>NC_134892.1:20822001-20857001 GCF_041734735.1 Babylonia areolata
TGCTGCACCGTCCAGGTTTAGAAATGGTAGAGCGAAGGTGTGTGTGTGCGTATGCGTGCGTGTGTGTGTGTGTGTGTGTGTGTGTGTGTGTGTGTGTGTGTGTTGGGGACAAGGGGGAGGCGAATGGTGTTGGTTGTAGTTGTGTTGTGTGTGTTATGTGTGTGTGTGTGTGTGTGTGCGCGCGCGCATTCACGCGCGTGTCCATGCCTTGTACGCGCATGCGTCAGACAAACATCACTGCGAGAGTGATCATCTTTCGCATGCCCTTGAGACGACAGGAGTAATTTTCCATCTTAACCTTGAAAAAACGAAGAAGGAAAAAAGAATGTGTATAGCTGCCTTTTAAATACTAAACACTAAAAATATACGTCTGTTCTTCCTACCCCCCCCCCCCCCCCCACCCCGACCCACTCACCCCCTCTTCTCCAAAGTTCTCCAAGTGCCAGAGCATATGTCTTGAACGGAAAGGTTTTAATTGCAACCCACTGTCCACAAACCCCCACCCCCCTCACCTTCAGTTCTGACCAGGGGCAAATTTCCAATGAGGATGCGCTCATCCTTCACTACACACACACACGCACACACGCACGCACGCACGCTCACACACACACACACACACACAATGAACGAGCGTCTAATGTTCCACACAGCTGCCATCTTCTAACAACCCCCCCCCCCACACACACACCCCCGTCCTGTAAAACGGATATAATTAAGTTGACACCTTTCATGGTTTTTTTTGGCTTTTTTTTTTCATCGTTCACGGGAACGCGAAAATGGACACGGACAATTTGCACTTCTGTTTTTTGTTTTGTTTTTGTGGTACAAAGGAACAGAAGAAAAAGAGAAATAACATCCATCTATCCATCCATTCCCCCTTCCCCACAAACACAACCTGGTGTTAATGAATGTTTTGTTGTGAAAATAAACATACATGACCTCCCTTCTCTCTCTCTCTCTCCCCCCCCCCTCCCCCCAAACACAAACCAGTACTCATGTGTTTGGTTTTTTTGCTTTGAAGTAATATACGCTCAGAACACGCGTATATATATATATATATATATATATATATATATATATATATATATATATATATATATATATATATGCCAACAGCAAAGTGAGAGCTGTATTATCAATGGTTTCTCCAGTCAATGGGAAACCATTTACAGCTTAGTCTTTTGTGAAGGACTATGACTCTCAAACTAGGAGGCAAAATTGCACTGGCTCTTAGTGCTGCAGCCTTGTGGGCTGGTTGGCCTTTGGGAACCATTCCAACGCCGACTGTCCTAAAACCCTCTTGGCCGAGAGAGTGGGGATGTAACTTGAGCAAGACACTCTCCACTATAATCAAATTCTAGCCCAAATAGTCGGAACAGCAGTTGCCTCCTCTGCTGTTCTGATGGTCATAGTCGGACACGACTGACTATCATATATATATATTCTCCGCAGCCTCAAAGCTGTATAAAGTAATGCTCAAAACAACGCGTAGTATACATTCTCCGCGAAACGTCAACTTCACCAAACATAATTACTTCTCCACGGCTGTTGGGGTAAAAAGACGTATATAACTACTCAAAATTACTCGTGCATTCTACGCGATATGTCACCGCCTAAATAACACGAACATACAACTGCTCAAAATAACGCGTATATTATACGTGACACTGTTCGCGTTAAGTGCCGAACATCGCTGCCTCGAAGACGAACGAATCTGCTGAAAATGACGCGTACATTCTCCGCGAAATGTTAAAAAAAAAAAAAAAAAAAACCGCTGCCTCAAACTTTGAAAGACGTGCGAAACCGCTCAAAATACCGCGGAAATAAATGCTGTCCACAACAAGTCGCTGTCTGAAAAAAAAACACGGGCAGAGGGCGTGGTAGTCAACACAACTCAAAATAACTCGAATTCATTGCGGTATGGGAAACACCGCTGCCTCAGGAAGACCGAAACAGAACTCCTCAAAATAACGTGAAAATTTCTTCCGCGACAACACAGCGCTGCTTTCAAAGCGACTGGGGAAAAAGGGGGGCAGGTTCGTCTCCAATCCCATCCCTCCAGATTATCAGGACGCCGCTGTGTCCAAAGATGTGCAAAGAACTGCTCAAAATAACGCGAAAATATTCTCCCCTCCCCCCCAAAAAAAAAAACAAAAAAAAAAACTGTCGTTTCAAAAATGAACAAAATAACGCACGCGAAAATATGCGCAAAATGTTAACACTGTCATCTCAAAAACAAAAAAAAAAAACTACAACAACAAAACAAACAAACAAAAAAACTGCTCAAAATAACGCGAAAATATTCTCCGCGATACGTAAGAACTCGCTTCAAACGTGACGAACAACAACAACAACAAAAACACGAAATGCTCAAAATAACGCGTGTGTTCTCCGCGATATTCGCCGCTCGCTCAGAACAGTAGGGTAATCAAAATCATTCTCCGCGATAATACCGCTCGCTCAAAACAGTAGGGTAATCAAAATCATTCTCCGCGATAATACCGCTCGCTGAAAACAGTAGGGTAATCAAAATCATTCTCCGCGATAATACCGCTCGCTCAAAACAGTAGGGTAATCAAAATCATTCTCCGCGATAATACCGCTCGCTCAAAACAGTAGGGTAATCAAAATCATTCTCCGGGAAAACACCGCTCGCTCAAAACAGTAGGGTAATCAAAATCATTCTCCGCGATAATACCGCTCGCTCAAAACAGTAGGGTAATCAAAATCATTCTCCGCGATAATACCGCTCGCTCAAAACAGTAGGGTAATCAAAATCATTCTCCGCGATAATACCGCTCGCTCAAAACAGTAGGGTAATCAAAATCATTCTCCGCGATATTCGCCGCTCGCTCAAAACAGTAAGAAAATCATAATTATTCTCCGCGATTATACCGCTGCCGTAACGAAAAGTGAGCTGGATATATAGCAGCTTGACGCGAGCTTCCCACGAGGGACTGGAGCCAAAGGGGGGGGGGGGGAATTCACACACACCTCCCTTCCCCTCCCCCTGGGCAGCAAATACCTACTCAGCAGGGTAGCGACAATAGTCCAGGAGATGATGCTGGTGGTGCCGTCGGTGCTGAAGGTGGTCAGGTTGCACCCGAACCTCCTGGGCTCCTCGGGCGACAGGTCCAGCACCAGGGTCCTCAGCTTGGTGCGGTGCGAGTCGTGGCGCCCGATGAGGCACGAGGAGAAGTGGTCCGAGGTGGAGCACTCGCCGCTCTTCAGGTTGGCCGTGGCCACCTTGCGCTTGTCCGGCACGTGGTACAGCACCATGGTCAGCAGGTCCGTGCTGGAGTCCAGCACCTCGCCCGAGCACTCCACCTCCGTGATGTGGCTGTTGCCCTGAAAGGCTGAGGTCCTCATGCCTGGGAAAGGGGGGTGGGGAGGGTGGTGGGGTGAGGGGGAGAGAGATGGAGAAATAGAGGGGGAGAGGAGAGAGAGGGGGGCGGGGGAGAGACAAAGAGAGTGAGGAGGGAGATGGAGAAATAGAGGGGAAGAGGAGAGAGAGGGGGGAGAGAGACAGAGGGGGAGAAAGAGGGAGAGAGAGGGGGGAGGGAAAGGGGGAGACAGAAGAAATAGAGGGGGAGAGGGAGAGAGAGAGGGGGGGAGAGAGATAGAGGGAGAAACAGAGGGGGGGGGGGAGAGAGACAGAGGGAGAGAGTGGGGGAGGGAGAGGGGGGGAGAGATGGAGAAATAGAGGGGGAGAGGGGGGAGGGAGAGGGGGGGGAAAGAGGGGGGGGGAGAGGAGGGAGAGGGAGAGATAGAGGGAGAAAGAGAGGGGGAGGGAGAGGGGTTGGAGAGGGAGGGGGATAGAGAGAGAAGTATGTATCAATATTATCAACCATCATCATCATCATAAAAAGACATTTCATCATCATTATCATCATTAAGCCCTCCTCCAAAATAACAAAACAAAAAGACAAACAAAAAACGACAACCCCTCAAAACACAATTGAAAAAAAACCACACACACGAAACAAAACAAAAACACCACACTGCTTCAACAGCACTATTTTCACCATAACCTATCCAACATATTTATCATTGTCGGTAATAAGCCCACCACACGACAGGGACACGTATCTCATAACTCTTGTCAATTTAGAATGTACAGAACCCCCCCCCCCCTCCCCTTTCCCCCCACCCCCCTCCCACAAAACACTCGATCACGAGAAACAGTTACGGCAAAAACGACAACTGAATAACACCAACGAACAAAAACCTCCGTTGCTTCTTTCTTTCTTTCTTTCTTTCTGAAAACTGTTTTCGTCACCACCGCCACCAGCAACGGTAATTCAATCAACAACAATACTGGTGGTAATGACATTCTATGGCCTGATGCCGTGTATCTGAGATCAATCATTCAGAAACGCCACTTTATGCGTTCCCGCTATGCTACCCAGGGGGATCAATATTTCATGACTAACACCCCACCCCCACCCCCCCCCATCCCCCAACACGCGCGCGCGCCCACACACATGCATACACACTCCCAACAATAACGAAATCAATAACATCATTATTAAAAGACTGGCATTTTTAAGGTGGGGGGAGGGGGGGGGAGAAGCATCACTTATATTTGAGCGTGTAGGGGTATTTAACAAAACAAACAAAACAATGGTGATAGATTAAGAAAAAAAAAAAAAAAATTGTGAACAAACAAATTGCACATGAGACATGAACCCGGGGAATTCCCAATCATAGGCTACGCATTTGCAGCTGACGGACTTGCAAACACCTACACAATCAGACGACACAAACATCCACACAAACAGCCACACCGACAGACAGACAGACAGACACCTATTTCCTTCGGGAATACAGGCAAGGGAGGTAAACGCGGACTGTCCACAAAATGCAAACACGGTGATTTCATAACACACACAAGAAGACGAAACGAAATATCGATGGACCTCGAGAGAAGGGTTGGTTTGCAAAGAAAAAAAAAAAAAAAAGGAGGTTCTGTAAAATATTCCGTCATAATATTTACACTACCATCTCTCCTTGCAGCGCTTAGAGCTGTCTCACATTCTCGCTCTTCTATGGCTCCCCATAGAAACAGCGTTTTCTGGCTGTAGCATTTATTTTGTCAACTGGGATGGAAATGTCGAAGCAGCCCCTCGCCAAGAAAGGAATCCTTTATACAAATATCTACATTCAATAGCTTTCAAATGTCAGGGCGCGATGCATCAGCAATCTAAAGGAAGGCTTCGTAAATCAGCTCGGCACACACACACACACACACACCATCACCACCACACACACACCACCACCACACGCACGCACGCACGCACACACACACACGCGCGCGCGCGCGCGCACCGACCGAAACTATTTCAGTTCAAGGAACAGACTGGTTTCTACGAGAGGAGAGCTACCATCAATAATTGATCGTGAAGGCGGTTGTTGGGGGTGGGGGGAGGGGTGAGGGCGTGTAAGGGGATGGGGGTGGGGTGTGTGGTGTGTGTGGAGGGAGGGGGGGGGGAATGGAGGGGTGAGAGCAGGCGAGGCGGTTTCTGCAATGCTAAACAGGAATAGCAAAGGCCGGCCTCCAAGCTAAATTCAGTCAGCTCCCCTCCGCTCAACACTGACGATGTCATGTGTCGTGTCGTGTCGTGTCGTTGTCGTGTCGTGTACTGCAGGCACCACACAACCAACTAGGCAAGCTGCTGGCTTGCTCGACAGCACAGAACATGACATTTTCGTTCGATACCCTTGTAACATTATGCCCCTCAACAAGCCTGCGAGGGAGAGAGAGAAGAAGAAAAAAAAGAAAGAAAAAAAAAACAAAAAAAGAAAAGAAAAAAAAAAACCCAAAGTACTTTGGAGGCAGGAAGGGGATGGAGGAAGGAAGGAGGCGAGGGGAGGGGTGGGGGTGGGGGTGGGGTGGGCTAGCAAGCGGCAGGCAACTCACGACCCTATGTGTCGGTTCGATATTATGCCAGGAAAAAAAAAGCAAAAAAAGCAAAAAAAAAAAAAGCTTTGCCCTTTTTGTGTCAAGAAGGAAAGAGAGGAATGGATTTTCGTGGACTTGGATTGGCACGATTCATGTCTAGGACAGGGTGGGTGGGTGGGTGGGGGAGAGAGAGGAGGGAAGGAGGGGGGGGGTAGTATCTATCCTAGCTTGTGAGGGAGCGGGGGGTGGGAGGTTTGCAGCATCGCTAGATCTTGAAGGGACTAGGTGGTGGTGTTGGTGGTGGTGGTGGTGGTAGTGGCGGAGGCGGGGGTGCCTTGTGGAAATCAGGCAGCAAAGCCTTCACGAACGATAGGGTAACTCCCCCCCCCCCAAGGAAAAACACGAGAATGACCTCATGTCGTTCATTACACGTTCTTGTCTATCGTTTCGGTTTTTTTTTTTTTTTTTTTTTTTTGGTTAAGAGACATCAAAACTACTCCCCCCTACCCCTCCCCCCCCGCCTTTCTGTCTCTCTCTATCCGTTATCGCTCGCTACATTTAAAATAAAACGGGTGATCTGTATGGCGTTTTCGGGAGCTCCATTCCATGTCATTCAACATCCAGTTTCCGCTTTTCAAAGAAACCAATTACCGGTTTATTACAGCGAGATGCGAGATGATTTTGTGTGTGTAAAATTGCTTCGTTCCCAACACTTTTTTTTTTATATATAAAAAATAGCAGCATCCAACTCTATTACAATAAAACGACAGGTGTGGTTTATTGCCATCAGCCTGTGATGTTATTTCTGTTATCTGTATGCTCGGAATGGGTGTATGTATTTTTATTGGGTCAGTTTTTTTTCTTTTCTGTGTGTGTGTTGTGTGTGGTTTGGTCCTGTGTTGTCAAAGTTACGTGGAAATTTTCCGATCAACCATGTTTTAAAAGAATGAATCAGACTATTAAAAGAATGAATCAGACTGTCGTGCCCGTGCCTGTGCGTGTGCGTGTGTGTGTGTGGAGAGAGAGAGAGAGAGAGAGAGAGAGAGAGAGAGAGGTGGGGGTGGGGGGGGGTGGGGGTTATTCTGTTTGTAACCGAGACTCTACGACTGTGGACTTCCTGTTATAACAATCACATGACCCAGGCGTCCACAGAGGTGAAAGAAGCCGGCACGCGCGGTGTAAGCTGGCAGGACGTTTGAGGACCGGGAAACACACACACCTGCAGTGTTGGCGAGGGAATTTTGAGACACTACCTCCTTCTTCTTCTTCGTCTGCGTTCGTGGGCTGCAACTCCCACGTTCATTCGCATGTACACGAGTGGGCGTTTACGTGCATGACCGTTTTTAACCCCGCCATGTCGGTAGCCATACTCCGCTTTCGGGGGGGGGGTGCATGCTGGGTATGTTCTTGTTTCCATAACCCACCGAACGCTGACATGGATTACAGGATCTTTAACGTGCGTATTTGATCTTCTGCATGCATTTACACACGAAGGAGGTTCAGGCACTAGCAGGTCTGCACATATGTTGACCTGGGAGATCGTAAAAATCTCCACCCTTTACCCACCAGGCGCCGTCACCGACCGTGATTCGAACCCGGGATCCTCAGATTGAAAGTCCAACGCTTTAACCACTCGGCTATTGCGCCTGTCGAGACACTACCTTCAAACGACGTGTCCTTGAAGTGAACGATCGACACTCGACTCTACAAATGCAGACGTACCCATTTGACTTTTCTGCCGCTAGCGCACAGGTTGCAGGGTTAGAGGACTTGAAATAGACAGTGTAATTAACAGCGAATTATTTCTACGTTAGTACAAAGAAAGGGCAAAGAATAAAGACAGTGACTGCCACCCCCCACCTTCCCTTTCCCTCACTGTGCGTTATCATCATCATGATCATTATCATTTACATTTGTAAATACTTTTTCTCAGTTAATAAAGGCCGCAACTCCACCTCTCATATGAACAAATATTCTCGCCCCTACACTTACTGTTTCAAAAAGAGGAGTTTGTATTATACTCCATGTTTGGTGATACATATTCTTACCATGTCAAACTGATGCAAACTTGGCCGATCGGTTTCCTCTGATTGGCCAAATTTCGCGCGGCTACCAGTGAAAAGACGACCCGTCTTGCCCGGTCCGCTCTTAGCCAATCAAACTCCTCTAAAAGCTACAAGCGCTGAAATTTTGTTTTTCGGAAGGTTTTGGTCGACCAACATCACAAACTACCCCGTATTCAATAGCCCCAACTCATGGGGTTCTTGTACATCCATTAGAATTCATGTTCACATGCATCACGGAATAAAAGTCCATGACGCATAACATACGGTAATCAACTCCTGGTTCTTCAGCATTTCCCTGACCTTCCTGTATTGTTTTGAACGAATTCTGTTCCCTGCAAGACTGGTGTATACATTCACACGAATTGCTTCTAGATTGGTTTTCTCCATATTTTAAGAACGGATTCTATTCCTTTTAAGATTGGTGCATAATGACATATATTGTTCAAGATTGGTGTTCTTCCTGTCAAGAATGCATTGTATTCCTTTTAATTAAAACGGGTATATACATGTTCAAGGTTGGTAATCTACTGTGAACGCATTGCACTGTCTATAACAATGAGGTACACACAAGCATGTACAGGTCAAGGTTGGTGTTCTAGTTTGAGCGTGAACTCTTCCCCATTACTGATGCACACAAGGTCGGAAATGCCCTACTCTGGACGCATTATGTCCCCTTTGACATTGACACACACACACACACACACTGTCAAAACCAGCAGGGAAAAAACCCACAACCCCCCCCTCCCCCCAGCCCCTCAAAACGGCTGATGATAACATCTCTTTCATTATTCATGAAACCTCGTTCAGCTAACGAAAGAGAGAGAGAGCTGGAGCTTCTAAGGGCCTGGGCAAGCCATACCAGTAACGGCGGTATAGCCAACCACTCGAAACTGTGATCGATAAAGTCATTTCCCCTCCCCTTTCCCCTGTAGCTAAGCTGCCTTCTACACCACCAACCATTACTACACAGCCTGGAACCACCGCCACCACCACCACCACCACCACCACAGACACAAAACACAACTTTCAAACGAACCCTTCACACATACACGTCTTCAACTACCTTCCTAAAAGGACAAGATGGACAATAGGTGGGTTAACAAGCCAGGGATGAAAAACAAACACACACACACACAGAGAAAAAAAAACGGTCAGAAAGTGAAAGAAAACAAGAAGCGAAACAAAAAAACAAATAAAGAAAAAACTAACACCACCACAATAAAAAAAAGTAACGGGTTTGGTAAATGACTCCCGAAGGAGAAGAAGAAGAAGAAGAAGAAGAAGAAGAAGAAGGAGGAGAAGCCTACTTCCTCTCCAGCTAGCTTGCTATACAGCAAACATCTCTCTCCTCGAGTTGCCTGCCATTCTCTCACATCGATCGTATGACAAGAGTAAAGTATATAGCGACGTCCTCTCTCTCTCTCTCTCTAGTCTTTCATTCACACTTCCTAGCTGGGCAACACAGATAAAAATATTACTACTACTATATATAAAAATATATACATATATACATATATATATATATATATATATATATATATGTATGTATAGAAAGAAAATGAAAAGAAATAACATACAACCCTGACTTACTGCACACTATGAGATACTTCGATCTGTTCAGTACTGACAACTTTACCACAAAAGGAAAAAAACCCAAAAACAAAACAAAAATCAAATCAAATCAAAACACACGCCACACCCACCCCTCCCCACCCCACTCACCGTGTTTGGCAGCCTGGGCCCCCATCATTTCCGGGTGGAGGAACGGGTAGGCCAGGAGGCAGAGAGGCAGGATTCCGGGTGGAGGCCGCCCAGTGAAGAAGAAGAAGGAAGCAGATGACGACAAACCCACGGCCGCCATGTTGTTGTTGTAGCGGTGGTGATTGGTGGTGGTGGTGGTGGTGGTAGCGAACGTCAACGAAGAAGAAATAAGAGGAGGAGTAGGAGAGGAAACGAAGGAGAACTGAGGAGAAAGGAGAAGTCGAGAGAGAACGAGGAGTCGCCGTGTTGCAGTTGCAGCTTGCACGAATGAACGGAGAATTACATACACCACCACCTCCATCCACCACCACGACGTCGTCGTCGTCGACTGGACCGGCAAGCGAGGCGCAATGCAAGTTGTTACAAGGAAAGCCGTGGTAATGTTTTAGTCTTGCCTTACAAGGCACACAGCGAAAGGGAGATTGCTCCCTCCCTCCCTCTCTCCCTCCCTCGCTCTCTCTCTCCCTCCCTCTCTCCTCTTCTCACTCACAATCAGGCTGTGATGTATAACGGCTATAGAGCCGCATCGCCTCTCCATCTCCTCTCTCTCTCTCTCCCCCCCACCTCTCTTCTCTGTACACTCTCGGTCTGCCACTCACTCTCTTGTCTCGCTCTCTCTCTCTCTCTCTCTCCCCATCACCCCCCCCCTCTCTCTCTCTTTCCCCCTAGCCTCGCCACATCTCCCGCGATTTCTCCCTTTCTAATTAGCATGCCACGCGCTCCCTGGCATTGGCAGTGCACGTCGTCAGTAGCTGGTTTGTCACAAACGAGGTCGGTCACAGCCGGTACAATGATCAAATGGAACAGCCAATCAGCTTTTTAAGAACCCGAGTCAAGTAATAAATAAAAGTGTCCACGTGGAATATAGTTATCATAAAAGACTAGGCGATCGATTAAAAACACACACACACCCTCCCCCCCAAAAAAAAACAAACAAACAAACAAAAAACAACAACAACAACAAACAACAACAAACCCAACAACAAAAACGTTCGATTAAACTAGTCAACGTAGAATCAAAAGAGTAATCGTCGAATAAGAAGAATAAACGTCGATTAAAAAGTGTTAATACTGGAAAAAGACACACACACACACACACACACAAACAAATCAACCCCAAAACGAACAAACAAAATCAAAACAAAACAATCAGACACAATAAAGATGTGGCTCGAAGCCTTGTTAACCTTCGTCAAGTGGTTAATATCATCATCATTACATCATTGCACATCAGAGTTTTTGTTCACTGTCACCAGAAAGTAATTAATGGTAGTTAAAAAACATGTAATTAGTTAGACAATGCTTCAAATTCTTTATATCATTGAAAAAAAGATGACTGAATGTTGACAGATAGATGAAGGGTGTATATGGAATGGGGAGGGGGCGCGGGGGCAGAAAGAAAAGGAGAGAGAAAAAGGCAGAGAGAGAGAGAAAGAAAGAATGGGAGTAGGGAGAAATAAAGGGAGACAGAGAGAGGGGATAGAAAGGGAAAGGAAGACAGGGAGAGAGAGAGGGAAAGAAAGAGAGAGAGGGAAAGAGAGAAAAGAGGAGATAGGGAAAGAAAGGGGGAGAGAGGGAAAGTGAAAGTGAAAGGGAGGAGGGAGAGAAAGGGAGACAGAGGGGAGAGAGAGAGGGAAAGAGAGAAGGTGAGAGAGATGGAAAGAGAGAAAGGGGGGGAGAGGGAAAGGGAAGGTGAAAGGGAGAGAGGGAGAGAGGGAAAGAGAGAAAGGGAGAGAGGTGGAAAGAGAGAAAGGCAGTTAGAGGGAAAGAGAGAAAGATGGAAAGGGAAAGGGAGAGAGAGGAGGGAGGGAGGGGGAGAGAGAGAGAGAGAGAAAGGGGGGAAAAGAGAGAGGGAGATAGAGGAGAGAGAGGGAGATAGAGAGAGAGAGAGAGAGATAGAAAGAAGAGAAAGAGAGAGAGAGAGAGAGAGAGAGAGAGAGAGAGAGAGATAGGGGGTGGGTGGTGGGGGTGGTACAGGGACAGAGACACTGACATTTCCAACGATAAAGGTCACACATGCGTCCACCTTCCACCCTTCCCCCTAACCCTCTCAAATCAACACACAGCAAATATTATCCGAGAAAAAGAGAAAAAAAAAAAGAAAAAAAGAGTATGGCACATAATTCATATCAAACAACATACTGAGCCTCTGATATCAACATAAATACAAAACATGGATAAATAGATAGAGAGGAGAGGAGGAGAGTGAGAACGAGAGCGAGAGAGAGAGAGAGAGAGAGAGGGAGAGAGAGAGAGAGAAAGGGGGTGGGGGGTGGGGGCAGGGGGGGAAAAAGACAGGAAACCACCACCAGCACATCAATCATTCATTTTGTGTCCCCGAGGTATCCCCACCCCCCCCCACCCCCCCGCCACACACACATACATAAACCTGATTATCGTCCAACCATCGTGTCCGTGGGAATTATGACACAAAATAATACACACGCTACTCACCACACACACACACACACACACACACAGAACCACACACACACACACACACAGCCACGCATACACAGCCACACACACACACACACACTCTCTCTCTCACTCTCACACATAGCCTAAAGATACAATCATACATACATATGTATGACAGGCCCATTTCTCACGGTTTTCAAGCTGTTTATCTCAACCCTAAAAAAAACAACAAAAAAACAACAACACCCTCGTTCAGTTAAATGACTGATCACAGGTGTAAGTGAAAGAGAGGGAGTGGGTGAGAAAAAGAAGACAGTGAGAGTGAGAGTGTGTGTGTGTGTGGGGAGGGAGGGAGGGAGAGAGAGAGAGAGAGAGAGAGAGAGAGAGAGAGAGAGAGAGAGAGAGAGAACGAACGAACGAACGAAATTTTATTTACGAGGGTAAAGGAGTAAGCACAAAGTACTTGTTTACATCCAGCCCTCTGGGCATAAATAATAATTGAAGAGAGAGAGAGAGACTGAGAGAGAGAGAGAGAGAGAGAGAGAGAGAGAGAGAGACAGAGACAGAGAGAGACAGATAGACAGCCTGGAGAGGGAGGGACAGACAGAACTCAGAACCCAAAACTTTCTTTTATTCAAGGATTAAGATTTTGGGCATGGCCCATTCTTCCAACCTGTTCTTGCCAATCTACATCAGTTACAATATATATATATATATATATATGTGTGTGTGTGTGTGTGTGTGTGTGTGTGTGTAGAGAGAGAGAGAGAGAGAGAGAGAGAGAGAGAGAGAGAGAGAGAGAAGGGGCAATAACCCCTTAAAATAGTTTCCCATGCAACTTACATTTTCACACATTAAGATATACATATACCGCAACAATCATAAATAACTTCACAGTCCAACAAAATACGAAGTGGGGAATCAGTGACACAGGGAGGGGGGGGGGGGGGGGGCTGGGGAGTGGGGGGCTGGGGATTGAGGGACGGGGGGCGGGGCGGGGGGAGGTGGGGGGCGGGGTATAGCCGCCCATCTGAATACTGCACTGAAACAGGCCCTCTCAAGTGGATTCAGTAGCTTAACAAACCATTCTCTCCCAATGTAGAGGTAGCAGAATAAACACACACAGTGCCTGGAGAGAGAGAGAGAGAGAGAGAGAGAGAGACAGACAGACAGACAGACAGAGAGGGACAGAGAGAGACAGAGAGGGGAAGGGGGGTGCGGGGAGGAAGACAATGTTTCAATCGGAGTGGTGTCCCTTTACAGACGGCTTCAGATGCGAGATAATGTATTCTTTTTGACATTAAGTACCACAGAATCAACACAAAGAGAGAGAGAGAGAGAGAGAGAGAGAGAGAGAGAGAGAGAGAGAGAGAGAGAGAGAGACGGAGCTCTTCAGACAGAGCACTCAATTGTTTCACTGTTTGAGTTCTGCCATGACAAAACGGATTCACTGTCAAAATAAAGTGGATATTTGGTCACGAACATTCTGACTACAATCACACACACAGATGGGTTGGGGAGAGGCGGGATTGGAGGGGAGGGTGGGGGTGGGGTGGGGGGTGGGTTGGGGGGGGTAGCAATAATGGACACACGCCCTGAGATAAATGACAAGCCGTCAGCCACTTTAGACGACTGTCATAATCGACAGAATGTCAGCATGGGTACATGTGTATGTGTATATGTATATGTATGTGTATGCGTGCGTTTGTGTGTGTGTGTGTGTATGACAGAGAGAGAGAGAGAGAGAGAGAGAGAGAGAGAGAGAGAGAGAGAGAGAGAGAGAGAGAGAGCATGCGTGAGTGCGTATGCGTTTGCGTTTTCACTTTTATACACACAAGAGGTTGTCTGCAACTGAAATGCACAGAGCGAGAGAGAGAGAGAGAGAGAGAGAGAGAGAGAGAGAGAGAGAGAGAGAGAGACAGAGACAGAGGCGAAGGAAGCAGATGAAACGAGAGAGACAGAGACCAACTGAGTATCACACACACACACACACACACACACACTCTCACAAACACGCACACACGCAGCACAGCAACAAACACACGCACGCCCCCCTCCCCCTCCCCCCCTCTCTGTGTGAGCTCTTTCAACTCCAAACTACATAGAAAAGATAATAATTATAAAAAAAAACCCTCTTCTCTCTTAACAAGAAATACACAGATATATCAACAACCAACCAACACACACACACGACACAACGACAACCCTCTCTCTTTCTCTCTCTCTCTGCACACATACACAACAAGTCGTGTGCAAGGCAGAGAGCAAGCCACCTCCTATAGCAACTAGCTGGATAGCCACCACCCTAGCTAGCTTCCCCCCCACCCCCCCGACCATTAGAAATAGAAGCTATAGAACACAGCAGTAGCAGCAGCAGCAGACACGACAAGGTCTTGCAATCAATACTCTGCCATGCCACCCACCCCACCACCACCATCACCACCCTCCCCCCACCCCCTCCCGTCTCTCTCTCTCCCCCTTCCTCCTCCTCCTCTCCCACACTCTCTCTCCCCCCCCCCCCCCCCCCCCCTCCCCCCTTCCTTCCTCAACCGGCACAGCAACCATTCCGTTTCTGGGAACAACAGCACACACACGCACGCACGCACGCACTGACGCGCGAGCGAGCGAGCACACGCACGCGCGCACGAGAGCTGTACTGGAGTAGAGCGCACGCGCCATTATTATCTGCTCTTGCTGTGTCGTGGTACGTCACACAGCCAATCAGCATGCGAGAGGCTATTTTTATTTATTCATTAATTATTAATGTCATTATTTCTATTATCTTCTTCTTCTTTTTTTCTTTTCTTCTTCTTTCTTTATTACGAGGCTGGTTTAGTTTTGATAACAGGGGTGACTAGGAGTGAGTGAATCTAAGTCGTGACTTCTGGATTTCAAGTTGGTTCTAGTTCTGGCGCTGATTGTGAATATAACGTGTGTGTGTGTGTGTGTGTGTGTGTGTGTGTGTGTGTGTGTGTGTGTGTAAAGTACCCGGGTTTAGAAAGACAGACAACAGTTGTATATAAATTGTACGTTGGTATATGTAAACAGAGAAAAAGATAGACGGGAATAAAGACTGAGAGACGGAGACATAAAAAGATTTGCACACACACACACACACACACACACACACACACACAGAGAGAGAGAGAGAGAGAGAGAGAGACAGAGAGAGAGAGAGAGAGAGAGAGAGAGAGAGAGAGAGAGAGAGAGAGAGAGAGCTTTTAAACTTATTTTCCTGCTGTTATGATGCTTCGTTCAAACATCAGAATCTAGCTTAAATTCTTAGCTATCTCTCTCCATCCGTCCCTCCCTCCTCCTCTCTCTCTGTGTGTGTGTGTGTGTGTGTGTGTGTGTGTGTAACAGAGACAGACAGACAGAGAGAGAGAAAGAGAGAAAGCGAGAGAGAGAGAGAGAGAATGTATTTCGAACGGTGGAGACTTACGCACACTGACCGACAAACATAATTATCTGCCGTTGTTCTAAGAGAAAACACAAACATAATCACAATAAGAGAGAGAGAGAGAAAGAGAGAAAGACAGACAGACAGAGATAAAAAAAGATAGATGGGAACAAAGACTGAGAGACGGAGACATAAATGGACTTGCACAAAGAGAGAAAGCGAGAGACACACACACACACACAGAGAGAGAGAGAGAGAGAGAGAGACAAACAGACAGAGACAGAGAGAGACGGAGATCAAGATGGAGATGGAGATGGACAGCCAGGAACAGAGAGAGAACTGAAGCGTTATGTCGGGGAGGGGAAAGGGAAACAGGCCCCAGGAAGAGGTGTGATGAACAAGACAGTGTCATGTATGTGCTACACTCACTGCCTTTCTTTTGATGGCCGCCTCGGAGGGCCCTTCATTAGTGGCTGCCTGGCAAGTCGTTGGCAAGTGTGTGCGGAAAGTTCACGTGCTGGCGATGAGGAGAGGAGATGAGATACACAGAGAGAGAGAGAGAGGGGGGAGAGAGAGAGAGAGAGGAGAGAGAGAGAGAGAGAGAGAGGAGAGAGAGAGAGATAGGGAGAGAGAGAGAGTGTGTATGTGATAAAGAGAGAGAGAGTGTGTGTATGTGAGAGAGAGAGAGAGAGAGAGAGAGAGAGAGAGAGTGAATGTGTATGTGTGTGTGTGAGAGAGAGAGAGAGAGAGAGAGAGAGTGAAAAAGAGAGAGTGAGAGAGAGAGAGAGCATGTGCGCGCGCGCGTGTGTGTGATAGATAGATAGTGTGTGTGCGCGCGTGCTTGGGTATGTGCGTACTTGTGTGTGCGCGTGTGAATGTGTGTGTGCGTGCGTGCGCGTGTTTGTGTGGATGTTTGTGTGCGCGCGTGCGTAAGCGATGCGTGTGCAAGTGTATGTGCACGCGCGCGTGTACGTCATTCTTCATTAACAACAAAGCGAAAGCAAAACCCGAACCCGACAAGGTTCCAATAAGAATCGTTTTCCCTGTTCTCACTCCAGAGGACTCTACGATCTCCTCGTGTTTCAACAAGCACACAAGGGTAGTCCTAGTTTGTAGGTTCGCGCCATATGAGTATCCTTCAATATATGACACACTAATAAATGTCCCAATATTTTATTTCAGTGCCAGCAAGCACCATGGGGGGACGGGGGCGGGGTTGGGGGTTGGGGGGGGGCTTTCAAAGCACTCTCGAACCAAACCACCTGCCCCTGTGGTGTTAACTACGGTGGTAGTTACTTTCTGGAACTAGTTCCTTTCTTCGTGATATCAAATGTAAACTTCTCTCGGCACCCGTGGCAAGGAAGTAGAGAACATTATAAATGCTCTTGAACTCTCGAACCAAAGAGCCCGTCCCCTTTGGTGTTAATTACGGTGGGTTTGTTTTGTTGTTGTTGTTTGTTTTATTGTCTTTTGTTTCTTGTTAACAATTCCCTCTCTTACCGACGCTAAATGTTAGTTCTCTGAGGCCCCGTGGTAATGAAGTAGAGAGCATTGTAAACACCCCCACATCCTTTTTTTTTTTTCGTCTTCCTCCTCCTCCTCTTCTTGTTATGAACCTACCCTCCCTAACCCCCCTAACCCCACCCCGTCCCAAAAAAAACCCAAACTTACTGCTCCTCTGCACCGCCAGTGACCACGACACAGAACTGGGCCGCTCGCCGGGCGCAAACACGGCCACATCGCACCCGTAGGTTCGAACCTCGTCCCTCCGAAGGTCGCTGACCAGAGTTCGGACCTTAGAGTTCCGGGAGTTGAGCGTGTCGAGGTGGCAGGCGGTGAAGCCGCCCGCCGTGACGCACTTCCGCTGAGCGTAGTTGACCGAGGCGAGGACCTGATCGGTTCGAGTGTCGTAGAGGGTGATGGAGAGCAGGTCCACTCCGGAGGGGAGCCCGTCGCCAGAGCACTCCACCTCCACGATGTGGGACAGCCCGTAGAAGGGCGAGGCTTTCAGACCTGCGGGTTGAGACAGCGTTCTGTTATCTGTAGTGTTCAACCAGGGTGGAACAGTATTCTGTTTTAGCGTTTAAACAGGCTGAAAGAGTATTTCTATATTTTAGTATTCACACAGGTTCAAACAGTGTTTCGTTTTAGTATTTAAGCGGTACTCGAACAGTATTTTATTTTAGTATCTAAACAGTATTCGAAAAGGTTTACATATTATTCTATTTTAGTATCTAAACAGTATTCAAACAGGTAAATAATCTCTCTATATAAAACCCACAAAAACAAAAACACACACAAAGAAAACACAAACAAATCTTCAGAGCAATAGTTGTACGACACAACAACCACCTAAAACCAACCAACCAACCAACCAACCACAAGCAACAAACGTGAATCAGATCACTCAGGGCTTGGGGAAGGGAAGGGTAGCAACAGAAAGCCTGGACCCCTCCCCCCAACCCCCCCCCCACCCCACCCCCTTCACTCCCCCTCCTCCCCAGATAACCTCACAGGGTGACAGATGGAACCCGCGTGTCTAAAAAAAAAAAAAAAATAACGATGTGGGCATATCCATGTCACCCCAAGCCGCCTGAAACTCCCTAATGTCCCACGTGCTGATAAAAGAGAGATAACTGCCCCTGACCCCAAGGGGAGAGAGAGAGAGAGAGAGAGAGAGAGAGAGAGAGAGAGAGAGACGGAGCCAAGTACACATGTGCAGTAACTGAATGTGTCGTCGAATATATCATTTCCAGAGAGGGTTTGATGTCAAACGCAGTGCAAAAAACAAAACAAATCCAGAAAAAAAGGGGTCAACTTCTGACATACAGCGATGAAAGGAATCCCCCCCTCCCCCCCCCTCTCCATCTCCGTACCCGATCCCCGCTTTTCCATTAAAAAAAAAAAAAAAAAAGTCCCCACTGACCCAACATATGTTGCACCTGCTCGCACCTGTTCCCGTGAATATTTCATTCCCCAACAAAGGAACAGCGTGTCCTTTTCAAAGGGCCAGCTACAACGCCTTTCGCACAGCTCTGACGCTTCCCGTGTCCGCATTAAATTAATCAATAACTAATCAATGAAGATCCCACCACCTCCACCCTTATCCCTGCCCTCACTCGTCCTTCAACCCAACACCCCCCCCCCACCCCTCCTCTCTCTCTCTCCACTACTCCCTTTCCCACCCCTTCCCCTCTCCAGAAGAAATAACGTTCAAGGTTTCTCTGGAAATGATCAATAGAACGCCTTAGAGAGAAAATCTCCGCGACACCTTAATGCTTCACATGTGAAGCTCGTTCTTTGCCTTTTGTTCATATGGTGGTGAGGGGAGGGGGGGGGGGGGAAGAGAACAAAAAAAAGAAAAACTAATGTTAATGAAACAAACCTTCTTCACAACAACGCTATAAAGAGGAAACAGGATAGTGAGGGTTGTAGAATGGTTTTAAGCCACGTTAAAGAATCCGGTTTGATGACGGCTAAAAGAACGTCTCGATGTGTCCACCAGCCCTGTCTAACGAGAGCGGATACTGGACAGAATGTGATACCCCGTTGCTCAGCTGCTCAGCTACTCAGCTGGCTTGTAATTGTTTCCCCATATTTATCGTTTTTTTTTGTTGTTGTTGTTTTCTGAATAAGTCTACTAATCCCAGCCTTGTATTCAACTTAGGAGAAAAAAAAAAAATCAAATCTGCTATGCTACTTCCTTTTAAATCTTTGAATCAAGAAGCCTATTTCTACCAGTAATCCACCCTTTCACAAACTATCAGTAAAGAAAACAAATATGTTAAAAACAACAACAACAACAAAAAACAAAAAACAAAAAAAACCAAAAAACACACACACACACACACACACACAAACAAACCAAAACAACGAACACAATCATACGTTTGCCTGAAAACAAAACAAAAACATGAGGACAACAATAAAATACTTGGTATCATATCCTTAATGCAGTACAAGCTTATTCTGTATATCAAAAGCATCAACATTAAGCATTCTTTTTTTCAATAACTGTGGAAAAAACATAATTGAGAGAAGGTGTGTGTGTGTGTGTGTGTGTGTGTGTGTTGTGCACTGTATGTATGCATGTGCGTGCGTGTGTGTACGTACACGTGCATGTGTGTTGGTGGAATTCACACACAGAACAACACATAAAACAACACACACTGTTGGAATTCACACACAGAACAACACACACACACACCATAATACTCACCGATGACAGAGTCCGAAGTGGCAGAAGACCCCAGGCAGCGGGCGACTTCCCACAACACCAACACCACCACCTCCACCACAGGCTGCTGCCGGAGCGGCACCCACCACCACAAGACCCCTCCTGTCCTCCAGCCCAACATCACCATCCTCACTGGCCAGCAGACGACCCCGACACTGCCTCTCCTTGCCCAGCCCAGCCCAACAACCCAACACAACCACTGATGGCTTCACGAGGAGTGTTCGTTCATTGGTCGCTGACGAGATTAAAACGTAATCACATTATTCCTCCCCCTCTCCCCAACCCTCCTCCCCCTCCTCCTCCTCCTTCCCCTCCACCACACGTCAAAATCCTCCCGCTTCTTCCCCCTCCCTCTCCCCTGACACGTTGCAGCCAGATGTCCGCTCAACAGCACTGAGCAACAAAAGCGACGACGACGACGACGACAACAGGCGACGTCCTCCCTTTGTCTTCATCTCTGGACAACTGATCTCTGCCAAGAGAACCCCCCCCCAAAAAAAAGCCCGTCTCTCATGCACAAACGCTTTCCTCCAACACGGCCACAACGAATCGTCGACACTACTACTACGACAACTGCAGGCAGATTGCTAGCAAGGAGAGAGGGGTGGGGTGGGGAGAGAGAGCAGGCTCGAGTTTCCGCGGCAATTAGACATTGGGAGAGAAGATGACTTGACTTGCTAGCCAGCTAGCTAGCTAGCTTAGCTGCATGCATGCCTGCAGTTGCCATCTGCCCGTCTTTTTTATAGCATCACATGCCGAGGCCATGAGCCTTCCTCTGCCATACATGCTAGCAAGACTAGCAGGCGTTGTCACGTTGTTGTTTTTTGTGTGTTTTTTTTTTTCTTTTTCTTTTTTCTTCTTCTCTTCCCTCACTCCCTCTCCCCGATCGTGAGTGAAGGGGTCTTTGGGAGTCTTCAAATGTCAGGTTAATTGCCGTCATCCTACGTTCATTTCGTCAGCTCGCTCTGCCCACCTCTCCCTCCCCCCCCCCCCCCCCTCTTCCACCCTTGCGTACAGGTAAAAGGAAGGAAGGTGGTGGGGGAAAGGATGAGGACGAGGAAGGAAGTGGTGTGGTGGTGGTGGTGGTGGAAGGGGGGTGGAGAGGGGGTGATAACAAATTGCTGGGCTTGCCATTGGACGAGAGACCACGATCAAAAGGGTCGATTGTCTTCCGTTCGCCTACTCCTCGGCAGGGGGGGGTGGGGGGTGGGGGTGGGGGGGGAAAGGTCAAGTATCTCGTCTCTTCGTGACATCACCTGCTCCACCATCCCCCACTCTCTCTCCTCCTCCTCCTCCTCCCCTCCCCACCTCCCAATTCCAGCTGTGCATATTGCTGAATTATGTGAGTACGCTAACAATACGTGTTGATGAAACAAGTTCCAGTAGTTTTGAAACACCCCTAGAAACGGAAGGACCAAATGAAACTAGAAAATGCACTGTCGTTTATATACAGTGCATACGCACATATACGCACGCCAGCACACACTGGTGTTATCCCTGTGTTTAAAACGAAATCTAAACGAAAATATAATAAGCGCCATGTCGTTTTTGTTGCGAATTTTTAAACTTTATCAAACTACATGCATTATTCAAGGCAAGATCCTAATAAAAAAAAAAAAAAAAAGCTATCTTCTCAAGGTCATACTGACACACGTACATACGCACATGCCCTTGAAATGAAAATAATCAGACTTTTTAAAATTATTTTTTCATAACTTAGAGCGTGTGTTTGAGGGAAGCTACGCTTAAAAAAAAAAAAATCAATCAATCAAGGGCTCGTGATTTAATTTTCATATGAAACTGAGTGGAGAGATTTCCCTCCGAGCGAAACGGCAAAATCACCACAGCAGATGAGTCATCCACGGTTTCATCAATGCTAACTTTGTGCCGCAAACCATTTCAGCGAGGAAGGGAAATGGACAGTCACGAACAACACATTCGTGGCTGGAAACTTGTACGATCCTTCTGACGACGATTTCACATAATAATGTATGTACAAATAAATAAATAGGTAGACAAAAAAATTGAATAAATAAAAATAGATAAATGAATACATGATCAAGATACTGCATGTACAAATAAATAAATAGGTAGCTAAAAAAATAGATAGAGATAGATAGAGATAAAAAAAAATTCCCTTCGTGTTACTCTTCTATCAGGCCACTATAAATTTAATCTCATGATAATATTGATATCTGCATTATTTTACTATATCATGCATTTTTTCGTTTTTATTTCATTACTTGCTGTTTATGAATGTTATTTGATACAATTGATAACATGGTTCACCATCCGTCATGTTAGAATAAAAGTGCAACGTTGTGAGCACAGTATAAACTTTAAGCTTGTTGATGCTCTTTTTGTCATTGTTTGCACTGTGATCATGTGTACTGCTAAAGATTATTCAAACCAGAGTCGTATACCGATTTAGGAATAAAACAAAGGCGACTGTATTCCAAACCCGTTTTCTTCTCCCTCGATCCTTGTACTCCGACACAAACTCGCTGCTATGTAATCATGGAAGTCACCGAACACAGGTATACATACACATACATGACACCACAGTCCTTTCAGGATTCACAGAATACCAACCTGTCCTCTGATTCACGACCACGAAACTAAACTGTCCCAACAACTCGACAGAGCTGGCCTAAGAAAAAACACAACAACATCGCATGCTTTCTGTGCGCATGTAAAAACAATAACTTTCCCACAGATTTACATGGCATAACTTTCACGCTTTCTCCGTCACATTGCGATACACACACCGAGATAAAAACAGCAACACAGATTTCAGATAGAAATTTCCCACTTTCCCCACAGATTCACAAGAGCATAACTGTCACGCTCTCTCCTTCACATTTACCACACACACACTGAGAAATAAATTAATTTTTTTTTAAATCCCAGGTTTCAGATACAGGATTCCTGTGGCAAAACGACACCCCTGCAATAATGTGACCACCACCAGCTCAAGAGCTGTGAGCGCTCAGAGCAAAAAGCACCAACCATGCGTATTGCCAAGAGGGGGGCCGACGTGTTGATGCATAAACAGCGCTGGATTGGGGGGGGGGTATGCGTGGATGCATGGCACTGGCTCGCTCTAGGGGAGGAGGAGGGAGGAGGAGGAGGAGGAGGAGGAGGAGGGGGCTGAGAGTGGAGTGGTAATGAAGGGGGGTTGGGGAGGAGGGAGCTATATGACATGTCCTCTCTTAATTACCTTCCCAAAACAACTGATGATTCCCCCTTCTCTCTCTCTCTCTCTCCCCCCCCCCCCCCCCCCTCTTCCCGAATACCCACCCAACCACCACCACTCCTTTGATCCTCAGTAATGACAAACACGAAACAGCAGCGTCGTGATCAACAACAACACCCCCCCCCCCTCCACACACACTCCCTCCGACCACAACCCCCCCCCCCCCCCATCCTCACGTCTCTCCCTCCCTCCCCCCTCTCCGGATCAAAGTTGCGCCCCCTTTCATCTCCCATCATCCCCGTGCTTTCTACTCCCCCCCCCCCCCCACCATCCCCCTCCTGCGCGCGCACAACTCGGGAATCTGGTCCTCAATCAAAGCTCGGCGGCTGCCGTTTGATCACAATCATCACATGGACCGCTTCAATCACTGGCGCTGGGGACGGAGGGAGGGAGGGGGAGGGTTGGGGAGAGGTCACCAAAGCGGCCTTCTGTCCCTGCTGATGCCAATCATGACGCGGGCAGCACGCGCTGTTCTCTCTACTTTACTTCGCCAAGCAAGCACCTCGTCACCTCTTCCCATATAATACCCCCCCCCCCCCCCCCAACCTCCTCCATCCATCCCCTAGGTTCCAGACCCCACCACCCCCACCTCACTCCTCCTGCCTCCGATGACAGCCTTCTTCTCCTCCTCTTCCTCCCTCTACTCCTCCACTGTCCCCTCCATCACTATCCTTCTCCTCCTCTTCCTCCCTCTACTCCTCCACTGTCCCTCCATCACTATCCTTCTCCTCTTCCTCCCTCTACTCCTCCACTGTCCTCCATCACTATCCTTCTCCTCCTCTTCCTCCCTCTACTCCTCCACTGTCCTTCCATCACTATCCTTCTCCTCCTCTTCCTCCCTCTCCTCCACTGTCCTCCATCACTATCCTTCTCCTCCTCTTCCTCCCTCTACTCCTCCACTGTCCCTCCATCACTATCCTTCTCCTCCTCTTCCTTCCTCTACTCCTCCACTGTCCCTCCATCACTCTCCTTCTCTCTCCTCTCTCCTCCTCCACTGTCCCTCCATCACTCTCCTTCTCCTCCTCTTCCTCCCTCTACTCCTCCACTGTCCCTCCATCACTATCCTTCTCCTCCTCTTCCTCCCTCTACTCCTCCACTGTCCCTCCATCACTATCCTTCTCCTCCTCTTCCTCCCTCTACTCCACTGTCCCTCCATCACTATCCTTCTCCTCCTCTTCCTCCCTCTACTCCTCCACTGTCCTCCATCACTATCCTTCTCCTCCTCTTCCTCCCTCTACTCCTCCACTGTCCCTCCATCACTATCCTTCTCCTCCTCTTCCTCCCTCATCCACTCTCCCTACACCGCCACTCCGAACCCCCCCCCCCCCCCCTTTCCCAAACGCCCCCCTCCACCGCCTCCCAATCAGTTATCTGATCCTGCTCCTCTTTATCATTCCTCTTCCTCCTCTGTCTTCACTTTCACCACACCACCCTCCCTCCCTCATCTCTACCCTCGCCCAACCCTCGACTTTTTTTTTTTTTTTTTGTCCATTCCCCTCACCATCCTCGTCACGAAAAACTCCCCCCCCCCCCTTCTTTTTTTATTTTTTATTATTTTTTTTTTATAGCTTTTTTCTTTTCTTCTCCCTTGTGATAATGAACCCTTGTGACAGCGAACCTCCCACACTCGCATCAGTAATCTCCCTTACTCTGCACTCACCCCCCCCCCTCCCACCCAACCCCTTTCTCCCTCTCGCCCACACACACACACATCGTGATAATGATGATAAGCACCTCTCTCCATCTCTAGCTATGATTATTACCATGCTCTAACCAACCCCCTCCCCACCTACACGCCCTCCCCCCGGCCCGCGCGCGCAAGACTTCGGGTCTCCTTCCGTCTCGAGGATAATAACAGCTTCCTTCTTCTTCGCAACTGCTGTCATCACACGACCACCTCAACCCACTACTTTTCTGTTCTGTTTTTTCTTTCTTTCTTTCTTTCTTTCATTTTTATCTTTTATTTTTAGTTTGTTAAATTTCTCATAAGGCAGGTGTTTCAGTTTCTCATGGAAACGTCACTGCGTTCGGGGGGAAAAAAAAGATATCCAATTCGCTACACCACATCTACTAGGTACATGCCTGACCAGCAGCTTAACTCAACGCTCTAGTTAGACCTCGAGTGCATGCATAGTATATTTGTTGACCTGTCAGAGAGAAATTCCTCTGCAGAATTTTGCCAGAGGACAACTCCTAACTTCCCCCCTTTTTTCTCGAACACGAAAACATCCTCCATCTCCACCCCCTCCTAACTGAAACTGAAACTGAAACTCGTGACGATGCAACCCCATCCTCTTTCTCTACTCTCACCTTTATTCACCACCCTCCCAACCTTCTTTTTCTTCTCTCTCTCTCTCTCTCCCCCCCCCCCTTCCACCCCGTCCCCTGTCCTGTCATGCCGAGAACAACCACCACCTCCATCTCCAACACACGTTTCACTCCACCACAAACCTCCTTCTTTCCCACTTTCTCCACCTTTCTTTTATAATTATACGTTGACAATGATCTCATCCACCCAGCACTCAATACATACCCTCCAAACCCCATCATACCCCCTCCCCTCCCCTCGTTTACGAAATACCACCACCACCACCACCATACACCCAATCCTCCACCCCCCACCTCCCCCATATCCCTTCACCTCCACCCCGCCCGTTCTCTCCATCACGAAAACACCACCACCACCACCATACACCCAACACACCATCCTCCACCCCCCACCTCCCCCATATCCCTTCACCTCCATCCCGCCCGTTTTCTCCATCACGAAAACATCCACCACCACCGCCTTTCCCCACCTCTGACGCACATGCACACACACACACACACACACACGCTCCACCACACCTTCCCTCTCACGTTTTTCCTCCACCCTTTGTCTTTTGCCTGCTGGTGACAGCGCAGGTAAGCTAGTTAACTGATCGGTTCAAAAGCCAACGACACTGATTAGAAGGCAGGACAACAACAATAGCAACAACAACAACAACAACAACACTCCTGTGTTTGCGGCCAGTTCAGGTAGCACAGGGCGACATGAGCGAGGGACCCTGCCATTACTTCGTTAAAAGCCTCCATGTCACGTGGGAGACAGGTGGGGGGGGGGGGGGGATGGGTGAGGGAGTGAGGGTGTTGAGGAGAGGAGAGGGTGGGGGGGTGGCACGGGCCTATCCTGGTGGGTTTTTATTTATGTAAGGGATTAAAAGCACACCAAGCACTAGCATACATCACACCTTCTTCCCCCTATCACCATCCTCCCTCACTCACACACACACGCATGCACACAGATGCACGCGAACACACACACATGGGGACACACACACACACACACACACACATACACACTCGCCCGCGCGTGCTCGCTTATTGCGACACACAGAGACGGAGAGAGACAGGGACAGACAGAGAGACAAAGAGAGAGACAGACAGATAGAGAGAAAGAGAGAGAAAGAGAGAAAGAGAGAGAAAGAAAAAAAGAGGAGACAGACAGACAAACAGAGAGAAAGAGACACACACAAAGAGACAGCATGCACACATACTTATAAATGAATTCCATTTCACCACTTTAACAAAACAGAAGTACCCTCAATTATCAAAACCAATGCACAATACTGCAGACATTCTATTTCATATCTTAAAACACCACCACCAACAACAACCACTTTTCAATTATAAACCACCTCCACGCAACACAAAACCCTTCACCCCCCCCCCCCCCCCCCCCCCCCCCACCGCCCCCTCACCCAAGAAAGAAACAAACCCAGTATCAATCCTCCCCGGAACAGTAGCGCTCAACTTAAACTACCTATCGACCCTCTTCAAACTTCTCCAAAGCGTTCAGATTGTTCCCGGGCAATATATAATACCACACTAATTGTGTTCGAAATAAACTCCCTCCTTGCAGCAGACCGCTTCGAGGATGCCCCGAAGGAAGCTCATTTTGATGAGGAGGGGAAAGAAAGGGGGAAAAAAATAAGAAAAGAAAGGAAATAGAGAGAAAAGAACTATTATTATTCAGACACTTATTTGTATGCTTGAGATGGACGAGAGTGACGCAGGTGTATAGGTCTGGTGAGTAACGAGAAATTAGAGACATGTGTCACACAATAATAATATAGGAAGGGGCGTGGGGGGGGGGGGGGGGGCGTGGTGGTGGTGGAGGGTGTGTGGAAGTGTGGTGGGTGTGGTAGGGGAGAAAAGCGTGATAAAGGAGATACGAACTTTTCTTATTCGATAGATGCTCGAGAGAGAGAGAGAGAGAGAGAGAGAGAGAGAGAGAGAGAGAGAGAGAGTGTGTGTGTGTGTGTGTGTGTGTGTGTGTGTGTGTGTGTGTGTGTGTGCGCGCGCGCGCATGAGCGAGCGTTTCCTGTGAAGAAAACACTACTTAAATAAAAACAATGCCCAAAAGCAAAGTGTACAAAGAGAACGCTGGTACACACAGTGACTCAAACAGACGGGCAGACAGACAGACAAACAGACAAAGACACAGAGAGAGAGGGGGTGGAAGAGGGGGAGAGAGGGAGAGAGAGGGGGAGAGAGAGAAAGAGAGAGAGAGACACACACACACACACACAGACAGAAAGAAGCCAAGCCATAAAGTCAAACACACACACACACACACACACACACACACACACACACACACAAGCATACACACACACAGAGATCACCCATAACATCTCCCGTTTCCTCTTTCTCACTCAAGGCAGGGGGGAGGAAAAAGTCACGCAGCCAGTAATGATTACCACAACGTGTCCGGCGGACACCACACATCCGTCTGTCACACTCGCCTCACATGGACCACACGGACTCCTCTTCTTACAGACCTCCACCTAAACGAAACGCTGACAGCGAGTAACGCGATTCAAGTCTGACGAACCCTGGCATCCAACAACGACATTAACTCAAATGAAGACACTGGTTACACTGTAGTTAATTTTTCTTCTCAACACAGCCCAAGAAAAATGGAATTCGTGCAACGTAAACCACACGGATTTCTTGCTCCTCTTAATTACAATGAACTTGCAACAATAACCTCGTTGAAAATTTAACGATTCGTTGACAACTAACTAGACAATATCATCTTCTTCTTCTTCGTGGGTTGCAACTCCCACGTTCACTCGTTTGCCGTTCACGGGTTGGCTTTTACGTGTATGACCGTTTTTACTCTGCCATGTTGACATCCATATGAATGAATCGAATAGATAAATAGATGGATAGGGTAGATAGACAGACTGATAGATAACAAACAAACAAAAAAACAACCCCCCCCCAAAAAAAAACAACAAAACAAAACAAAACAAAAAAAACACACAAAAAAACACGTTTTTTTGTATGACCGGAACGATTTCGTTCCGCCACTCTTTCGGTTCCAAGTTTTTTACTTCACCACCACGGCACTGGAGCAGAAAGACACCTCCCTCCACAACCCACCCTCATCGCCCTTGGAATAATAATAAAAAAAAAAAAAAAATCCCTTACCAAGCGCACAAACGTGCATACCTATTTTCCGGAAAAGTACGGAATTTTACGTGCATTTTTCTTCTTATCATCATCATTATTATTTCCCCCTCAGTATCATGTTTATATTATCATTATCTCCCCTCATGATTTCATATCATTATCATCTCCCCTCACCATCTTTACATTTTTTATTTTTTTTATTTTATTTTTTTTTACTCACGAGTCCGCGGCGACACGGACTTGAGGCTGGTGTGGGTAACCAGGCGTCCGCTGGACTTGAACCAGGTGGCGTTACAACCCAGCAACAGGACCCCGGAAGGCTGTCCCCCCCGAGGCGGGTCCACCAGGAGCGTCCTCAGCTGGGTCCGGTGAGAGTCGGCCTCGTCGATGAGGCAGGAGGTGAAGAGCGAGGAGGTGGTGCACTCGTGAGACTTGAGGTTGACCGAGGCCAAGATCCGAGGGCCTTGCTGGGGGAGGTGCTGGAGGTCGAGGTGGGCGTGGTCCTGCTGGCGCGTGAAGAGCACCAGCGTCAGCAGGTCGGCGTCCGCGTCCATGGCGCTCCCCGTGCAGCGCACCTCCGTGATGTTGGGCGACCCTTGGAAGGCGAGGGTCTCCAGGCCTGTTGTGGATGTCGTTCGTTCGTGCGTGCGCGTTTGTGTCGTGTGTGCAATGACAAGCAACTACCAGTTTCTGGCTTTCTTTCTTTCTTCATTTCTTTCGTATTTTATTTTACTTTGTATTATTCATTTCATTCTTTTTTTTTTTTTTTATCGGGGGCTGAGGTGGGGGGGTTCTTGTTCTGTCCCCTTTTTCGTCGTTATGCGCAAGACCCGTCCCTCCCCCCACCCCCCCTCTACTTTCAAGTTTTAATGAACCTTAACTAAACCAGTCTTTGTCTTTTTGCCCTTTCCCCCCAGTTTTACCAAGACCCGTGTTCTCCTTTCTTTCAAGTTCATGATTAATTTCAGCTATTCCTTGTTCATTTTTTGTTTTGTTGTTGTTGTTGTTGTTGTTTTTTGGCTACCATTTAGTTAATTCCGGAAATTTAAAACAAATAATGGAGCAAAATACATTTTTTGGCAATTATTTTACGTAGCTCAGTCTACTTTGGAAAATCCATAATACGATGAGATTAAGACCTGTTTTTTTTCCCCCCATTTGCTGTCATTTACGACCTATTTCTCCTTTACTTCTTTCAATGCCTTAAAAAAAACTGAATAATTTTTCAAACATTTTAAAATCTATTTTTCTTTAAACCGTCTGTCGTTTCATACCCACGTTTTCCCCCTGGATTTCCGCCTTTCTTTCGTTCCCGACTCTGTCTCCCCAACTGACATTCATCAGTACTGATTTGCCTTCTTCGTTCCTTCCATTTCCGTGTTCCTCCATGTCCTTTATCTTCTACCCCCCCCCCTCCCCCCCCTCCCCCTTCTTTCCCTGGCCCTGTTTCTGTTGTCTGCTAATTGTTGACATCCTCCTAGTTCCAATCCGTAGATTAAAACAAAAAACAAACAAACAAACAAACAAGTAATCTTGAACTTGGACACGTTTATTACCTTTTTAAATTTTTATTATTGATTTATTTATTTATGTACGCTTATAGTTGACTTCAAGTTTTTGCGCCTTTTTCATATTATTATCATTAGTAGTTCTTTTTTTTCTTTTTCTTTTTTTTAAAATAATATTTATCTATTATTTATTCACCCTTTTTTTTCTCAAGGCCTGACTAAGCGCGTTGGGTTACGCTGCTGGTCAGGCATATCTGCATGGCAGATGTGGTGTAGCGTGTATGGATTTGTCCGAACGCAGTGACGCCTCCTTGAGCAACTGAAACTGAAACTGGTTTTAAGTGTTTTTCGGTTACTTTCTTTTACTTTCATGCGTTCTTTTTCTTCTGTTCGTTTGAGCTGCTTTAGTTTCTAAACCAGCTGCAGAGATTTCCATTCTGCGAGGACCGTGCATTTCCTGGTTTCTTGTGACAGATTGGTCTCTTTCTTTCTCCCTTCATCATCTTCAGGGAGTTTCGGATTTTCTAAATGTCAGCCTCTGTCTTTTCTGACATGATGGTCTCCTCTGCTCTTTCTCCTCGTGATGCTTCCGGGTGAGTTCTTTTACTGTCTTGCCTTTCCTAGATCGTCTGTGCTTCCAATCTTGACTTATATTACTCCTCGTTGGTGAATTCATCACCCGACCTCGTCCAATTTTTCTTCTTCTTCGTGTTTATAAACACGAGATCACGCGTGATTATAGAGTGTTGGTATTTGCAACGGGTTTTTTTGTTTAGCCCCCCCCCCCCTCCACCCCCCCCCGCCCCCCAAACCCCTCAACCCCCCTTCTTCTCATCGTCTGAATCGTTATGAAATACGAACTTTTCGTTGTCCGCTGTTGGTTTAAAATGTGTTGTATTTGAAAAGGTCACGATGAAGTACAACGAATTCCGACGGTACAAGAAGAACAGTTTTATATCAAGTCCGCCCATAAACTTTCAAGTCCACTGATAATAGCGATTGCTTCCGTTCCGGTTACGGCTTGCTAGGATATGAAAGAGCCTTTGCCCTTTCAAATACCAGTTTAATATTGATTCATACTTATGTCTTCATAGTCCGACTTTTCCTGAACTCACTTCTCTTTTGCGTAGTTTGGTGCGTACAGTTTTATTACCGGCCCTACAATGTAGAGAGAAATGGTCAAAATTGGTATTTTCCTTTACCTGTTTGCTTGTTCGAAGCAAATGAAATGTTTAGCAGGGTACGTTCGTTGCAAATTAGTGAAAAAAGCAATAAAGAAAGCACGGTTCTTTTAACCACACATACACAAATTAGCTGATTCTGTAATGAAGATATTTTTTTTTTTCTTAAAGAAAGTTAAAAGAATGAAAATCTATGAGATAGTATATAATCATTTCACGATGAAACAAAATTTATGAATGTTGGCAACGTTTCACTCCCTATTTTCTCCATTAGCAAATTTCTCTTCTTTGCAATCCGCCAAACAGTTATCTCTGAAAACAATTAAAACGCGATACATTATGCCTGACACCACTTTTATATTATTATTATTTTTTACATTTTATCTTATAACTCACAGTGCTAACACTGCTGTTCCTGATTTATCATGCTAACATATATATTTTTAGTTTATCAATTAAACACATAATAACTACATAGCCGATTTCTTTCAAACTAACCCCCAGAAGTAGCCAGTCTGCATTTCTTTTCAAGAAGAAACAAGAACATATTTTGTTCTGACAAAAACCATGCGTTTTATCATTAAAATAGTATAACGCAACCAATTTCTTCATAAACAGCCTACCGAAACAACTAATCAGCCTGCGCTTCTTTCCAGGAGTAGATAAAAACTTGGATTTTGTTTTTGTTGTCGATGTTCTATCATTCGAAAATACTACATACAGAGCCAATTTCTTTCATAAATAACCCACCGAAAGGACTTACAAGTCTGCACTGTATTCCCAGACCAAATAAGACCTTTTTTCTGCATTTTTAGTAGCTGACAAAGACTGTGTTTTACCATCAATTTAAAAACAAAACAAACATTACGCAGCCAATTTCTTCATAAACGACCCACCAAAACCACAAATCAGTCTGCACTTATTTCCAAGACGAAACAAAAAAACGAGCATACTTTTTGTTGTTTGTCGTCGACAAAGAAAATGGGAAGCGACAACAATAAGAAAAAAAAAATCAAAAAAAATCAAAGACCAATCAATACTCACCCTCATCCTGACTTAAGACGACGACGAAGAGACAGGCACAGGACCACCACCACCAAAACACACACAGTCCCCGGCACAAAAAGCCCCGAGGAGAAGCAGCAGGAGCAGGAAGACCACCAAGACGGTCACCACCTACACCCCGCATGTCCATACCGACCCGGACACGAGGCCTGGCAGCTTCTCTCTGCCTGCTGTACAGCCCGACCCCCCCACCTCCCCAACCCCTCCCCCCTCTTCTTCTTCTTCTTGTCTGCTGCTGCTGCCGCCACCACTGGTCTCCCCTTGCCAACGGCACACGCTAACGCGGCCCCACGGTTCTGCCCCTTGATCCTCGTAAGATACGCAGGCTTATTCTCCCTTGACAATACTCGTTCTCGATGGAGTCGAGGTGGAGGGGGGTGGGGGTGGGGGGTGGGAGGGGATGTGACGCACATAGCAATCGGGAGGAGGGAGGAGGAAGATCGGGGATGAAGAGGGTGGGAAGTGCAGCGTGTGTGGTGAAGGGGTTCATCATCAATATTCCACTCCCCCCCCTCCCTCCCTCCCACCCTCCCTCCGTCCCCCTCCTCGCTGGTCTAGCTGATTGGGATTCTAGGTTCGCTCCTCCCTTCAATTCCAGCAGGAAGGAGGGCGAAGGACGAGGCAAGCGGGGCCTTTTCTCACAGGCGTGGCAGGCAATTTGCCTTTATGGTGGGCATCAAAAATCGGTAAAGCTTCCCCTTGCTTCCTCCACTTCCACCTCCCTCCCCTCCATCGCAAAGGGGGGAGGGAGGGAGGAGGGAAAAAAATCGTAAAAAATCTTTCTTGGACAAGTGATGGAAGTTTTCTCCCTCTTTAACATAACTACATCTAGTCTATTCAATTTCTTTGTATGTATGTATGCATGTATGTGTGCATGTACGTACGTACGTACATATGTATGTATGTATGGATGGATGGATGGATGCTTGTATGGGTGGGTGAATGGGTTGTTGGATACATATTCTATCTATATCTATCTATCTATCTATCTATCTCTCTCTCTCTCTCTCTATATATATGTGTGTGTGTGTGTGTGTGTGTGTGTGTGTGTGTGTGTGTGTGTCTGTGGTTGTATGGATGGATGGATGGATTGTGCGTGCGTGCGTGCGTGCGTGCATGTGCACGTATCAATGAACAGCTACAAAGCATAAAAAGACGCGGATATCGAAAACTTCATCTGTCAACTCAATTCGCAAACTACTCAATGCACAAGGTTGAAGGGGGAAAACGACAGCAGGAGGGGAAATATACAGACAGACAAATTTATCTCAGAAGAGACAGTCTCAGCATAAATCTCAGACACTTTCCATGAGGAAAACACACCCTCCAGCTGGGTATGCATACACACACTGCATACAAATGGAGAGAGAGAGAGAGAGAGAGAGAGAGAGAGAGAGAGAGAGAGAGAGAGAGAGAGAGAGAGAGACGCTTCATACGCTTTTTACTGACATCGGCCAAACCACAGCCCTCATCTCAAATCGAAATTGCAGCGTCATATGTATTGGATGAAAGAAAACAAACAACAATAAATAAAGCAAATAATGTCAATAACTCAATTAAAAAACCCAAATTACTTAATCGTACATTTGTGCACGTGTGTGTGTGTGTGTGTGTGTGTGTGTGTGTGTGTGTGTGTGTGTGTGTGTGAGAGAGAGAGAGAGAGAGAGAGAGAGAGAGAGATAATTATTATATGTATGTATGTATGTATGTACACACACACACACACACAGACACACACACACACATATATATATATATATATATATATATATATATATAATATATGGGAAGAGAGAGAGAGACAGAGACAGAGAGAGAGACACACACAGAGAGAGACAGACAGTTAGAGAGGCAGACAGACAGACAGAAAGAAATCCCCCAAAATGGACCCAGCAATGGGTGTCGAACACGACCCTCTTCTGCCCATCAATTTATGTCCCCCTGGGGGACTGCAGTCTCCATTTGTCGACAGACAACAAGATCGTACATTTTGTCCTCAGCCTTGCATGCAAAGGGAAGGGGTGTGTGTGTGTGTGTGTGTGTGTGTGTGTGTGTGATAGTGGAAAGCTTGCCACCTGTGTGTGTGCGAGTGATCGTGGAAAAAGCTTGCCACCATCCTCCAACCCCCACCCCCACCTGGTACATCCTAACCCACCCTACCCAGTAACGTATGCCACCCCCTTTTCCCACCTCATCCTATCCTCCTTGCCACCTACCTCCCAACTATCCTATCCTACCCCACCCCTCATAGAATCCAATCTTTCCTCTCTCTCTCCTAGTATCCTACCTTGACCACCCCCCTCAGCATTCAATCTTCCCTCCATCACCTAGTATCCTATCCATCCTGTCCCCCCCCCCACCCACCCCCCGCCACCCCCACCCCTCCAGCATCTACCCCCTGTCAATTCCCGACCCTCCCTTGAATCATAAGCTTGTCGCCTCCACTCCTCCCCCCCCCCCACCCACACCCCCTAGACTCCGACCCCACACCTCTTTCTCAAGCCTCCTCCCTCCCCTTCCCCCTCCCCCAGCCCACTCCTCTATACATTACTGTGGGTGTCAGAACGTGAAGCTGGAAGACGAACGTGAACGAGGTCCCCAGGGTTTGCCGGCAACGTTATATACACTCGTCGGCCTCTCTCTCCTCTTCACCACCTCACTGCGCTGGGAGGAGAAGCTTCCGAGATTTCAGACACACAGGAAGGGTGGGGGACAGAGAGAGAGAGAGGGTGGGGGAGAGAAG
>NC_134892.1:20864501-20869501 GCF_041734735.1 Babylonia areolata
AGTCAGTAAGCGGCCAAGCAACACACGCACACGCACACACACACACACACAGAAGCAATCGATTTCTGGACCCCCCGCCGCCGAATAGCGGCTGCTGTAGTGTGCTGTGTGCTGCTGTGGTGGCTATTGGATTTTGTGTGTGCCAGCAATGAATACACATGTAAATACCCTCATTGTGGCAGATTCTGCACAGGTACAATGCAGTGGCTGGCTCAAAGAGAGAGAGAGGGGGGGGGGAGGGGGGCGGAGGGGGGTTGGGGGGGGGGGGGGAGAGCACGTTATCGATCGAATGCCGTGCTGTCCGCTTGTCTCTCTCCCCTGACCAACACAACGTTTCCAACCCCCGCCACCACCCTCCCCCCCCCCCCCCCCCCCACTCCCTCTCGATCTACAAAACACTATTCCCTGAGTGAACCCACTTTTCTGACCTGACCTGATAGCTAGCAACGGCATGGAGTGTAGTATGCTACACATCAAAATGTGTGTCAGTACTACACAACAACATGTGTCGCACCACATTTCGTCTCGTGACTAAAGAACCGGTATCCTAAAAAAACAACAACTATTGTATACCTTATTATTGAAAATGTTAAAATCAAAATGTGCTTCATATTTTCGGTGTGAGAGAGTAATAGATACATTGATAGCTTGTACAAGTGAAAGTGTCAATCATGAGTTTTTTTTCTAAGGAAAAAAACAACACAAACAGTAATTATATATACATATACGCATTACTTGATATTTCCTCAAAATTTCTTCCTATGCATAATTATCAAGACTGGTCAATCTAAGTCGACACTGTTTGACACATTCCATCGTTATCATGCTGTCCAGTCTTGAGAGAATAACGTATGACCAATAACACAGCCCGGTTATCACACATAGCCGCTTGGCTATTTTTTTCATTCTGATATCAAAATATTGACACTATTCACAAATTAATTTCCACTCAAAGAACAGTTCTGAATAACTACCTAACCGGTAAAAAAAAAATACACCAAACATGTCCCACCAAAATCCCTGAAATATTGATATACATACCCAATACGTTCAACAGACATCAGACCACTGACATACTAGGCTTTACTTATTCTGATCAACATATCACGTTTAGTCCGGATCAAAAATCTTCCCCTCGTCAACGCCTCGACATAATCACCGCCCCTCGTAACGCTATCAACCCCAGTAACTAAGTCACGCTAGGGAACTTAACACTTCAAAAACCAAAACATTCATTGACATACCTGCCCACAGGAGCTGCACCAAGCTGCATTGAAGCAGCAATGTCAGCGACAACTTGGCTATGGAAGCCGCCATCTTGCAACCACAACACAAATTTCCCCTCTGCCTCTCGCCTTTCGCTTGCTGTCAGGGCCGGAGTTACGTCCCTTCGCACCGATCCCGGCCAGAGAGTTGGAGCGAGGTTACTTCCCTTTCACTGGGCCCGTGCTCTGTGCAATTTATTTTCCACCTCTGCTGTTTTTTTCTTCCCACTCTTTATGTAATGCTAATGTACGTGGATGTAATGTAGTGAAATGGCCTGACCTTGACCTGGTTTCACTGAAAGTTGTGATATTCTAATGTTTTCATCTTCCACAATGCAGCGGACACACACACACACACACACACACACACAGAGTCTCTCTCCCTCTGTCTTCAAAGTAAAACTGAATTATGTACAAGTTTCAAACTCTCTACACATCCAGTGGGAAAGAAAAAAACTGTGGCGTGGCTGAGGGATAGATCTTCATTTTCCCCGCCAACAGCAGCAGCAAATGTTTAAAGACCACCAATATAAAACATCACGCACAGAAACGAAATCATGATTAAACACCAGAGAGAGAGAGAGAGAGAGAGAGAGAGAGAGAGAGAGAGAGAGAGAGAGAGAGTGTGTGTGTGTGTGTGTGTGAGAGAGAGACAGAGACAAAGAGACAGAGAGAGTTGTGATAGATGCAGGCTGTCAGTTGCACGCCAGCCAGCTCAGTCCCAAAGCACCTCAATTTGGCGGGTAACCTTTTTGGGTATGCACCCAGCTTTAATGGAGGGTAATCATCTCAAGCTTCCTCCCTTCACGAAAAAAAAAAAAAGAGGAGATGTGTGTGTGGGAGGGGTGTGGGGGGCGGGGTTGGAGGGGGGGAGGGGGGATGCTGGGGGTGACAGAGACCGACGGAGAGGAAAAGACAGACAGAGAAAAAAAAAGACAGAGAGGGGGTGGAAGAAAAGGAAGGGGAGAGGGGAGGGAGGGAGAGAGGAAGAAAGTGAGACAGACACAGAGAGAGAATGTACGGGTGTGTGTGTGTGTGTGTGTGTGTGTGTGTGTGTGTGTGTGAGGAGAAGTAAGAAAGAGAGAGGGAGACAGACAAGACAGACTCACGCTTACCAATGCTTTGCTGTCAAAAATAAGGAGAGAGAGAGAGAGAGAGAGAGAGGTGATGGAGAAAGAGAGAGGGCCGGGGCAGAGAGAGAGAGAGAGAGAGAGAGAGAGAGAGAGAGAGAGAGAGAGAGAGTGAGTGAGAGAGAGAGAGAGATAGAGAGAGACAGAGACAGAGAGAGAGAGAGAGAGAGAGAGAGAGAGAGAGAGAGAGAGAGAGAATGAAGTGCTGTCGAATCCTCCACTTGCATGACAGAACCATTAACTGTATTTTGGGAAACCCTAGTCCCTCTAAATATGGGGGATAATTGTGGCGAATGTGGGGCGCCAACGTCAATACAGAGAGAGACAGACAGAGAGAGGGAGAGAGAGAGAGAGAGGGGCGCAGAGATAGGGGCAGAAAAAGACAGGCAGAGAAGCAGAGAGAGAGAGAGAGAGAGAGAGAGAGAGAGAGAGAGAGAGAGAGAGAGAGAGAGAGAGAGAATATGAATGAATGAATGAATCTTTATTTTCCAACGGTGAAGATATTAGCAGTTTGGCCGACTTACACATCTGCCGTTGTTCTAAGAGACACAGAGACAGACAGACAGGCAGAGAGTCAGAGAGACTGCAAAACAGAAAGAGACACAGAGATAATGTGATTTTTTTTTATCTTTTTTTTTTTTAAATACACATCAACAACCCCCCCCCCACCTCCCCATATCCACCCCTCCGCCCCCACAACAACAACAACAACAAAAACAACTCCTTGTCAGCAATATTGACGATCTTTACAGACACAGCGGAACAGAAACCTTGCTGCTTCGTGTGTTTCCAAGTGAAGTCACTTTCGAATTTCCCACACCCTGACTTCCATTCACAATTCTTTTCTCAGTTTGTAAATCCGGCAACACACACACACACACACGCACACACACACACACGCACACACACGCGCGCGCGCGCACGTAACTGTAAGACTAAGCCCAGTCCAGCCTGTGTAGTCGGCTAGGGTTTTAAACAACGGAAAAAAAAAAGAAAAAGAAAAAGTAAAAGGCAAGGTCCAAAAAACCATTCACATCGTCAGGGACAGAGTACTTCACTGTCGTTCTCTCCCCTGAACGAGAGTTGTGTCCCTTTAACTTGTGGGTGGCTGGCAAGCATTCCGTTCGCAGTTAGTTCCCTTGAGTTACAACATTTCTCCCTCGCTCGCGAAGGTCTCTTACCTCCCTTCCCTGCATTTCGCGACTGCAAGACTCGACAAGGTCTTACAAATGACTCCCTCCCTACTCACACACACACACACACACACGCAACGAACACACACACACACACACAAACAAACACACACGCGCGCACGCGTACACACTCACACACACACACACACGGTCGCTCCCATCTGCTACCATTCTCTGTTTTAGAACTATCCCATTTTGCAAAAGGCGTCACGTCATTCAGTCCAAAAACACTAAACAACACACACGCACACACACACACACACAGAGTCGTTCCCATCTGCTGCCATTCTGTGTTGTATAACTATCCCATTTTGCGTCATTCAGTCCAAAAACAAAACCACACACACACACACACACACAAGCTGCTGTAACTGTGATAAACAACACACCAAAGTTTGTTGTTTTTTTTAAAAGAAGAAAAAAAATCCGCTGCAACAGTGATAAACAGCACATCCATTCTTTCCACGCAGAGAGAGAGAGAGAGAGAAATATTTCAAAGTTTGGTCGTCAACCCAAATCTCCCTTCGCCCACCAAAAAAAAAAAAAAACGCCGACCTTCTGAATTCAGGGAACGAGCCAATATAAAAGCAATAGGGAACTCTGGATGACACAAACTTTCCACCTCACTGCCGAAGTAAATGCCCATTTCTCTGGGCACTTCTGTTCACAAAGGGAGGCGAAGAATTACGTACAGACATCAGGTTAAAAAAAAAAAAAAAAAAGGTCAAAAAGACAGAAGGATGAGGGGAAAACTTTAAAGGCAAGACATCATAAGAAAGGAAAGAAAGAAACAAACAAACAAACAAACAAATATAAAAGATGGGAGGTCATTTCTATCCAATGTGAATGGTACGAGTTGTAGCCATTCACAGTTAGTTCCCATTGAATCCCCCCCCCCCTCTTTCTGCATTCAACTTGAGACTGACGTCATTTGCCTGTGGAACTGGGTTACCAGAAATCAAGAAGTCAAGGCAAGTTCAGAAATGGAAGATTGTGTGTGTGTGTGTGTGTGTGTGTGTGTGTGTAATGTCTATCATTTTACTCCCCCCCCCCCTCCCGCCCCGCTCCTCCACCCCCACACCCCCAATCTCACTTCCACACACACACACTCGCTGCTTCTTCCCAAAAGGGCAGTAAAACTCCGAGAGGCTTGGCGAGATGAGGCACAGCATAACACTCGCATCATGACGCCTTGTTCCTGGAGGCATCTCATAACAAGCAAACCAAGTCCCGAGACAATTAGGCAACAGGAGGAAAGAGGTAAGGAGAGAAACACAGGAGGAGGAGGAGGAGGAGGAAGGAGGAAGGAGATAGCGGAAGTGGGGGGAAAGGGAGACAAACAAGTCCTGGTAAAGTTGGGCAATGGAACAAAAAAAAATAAACGTGAGAAGAGAATTAAGGATGAGGAAGAG
>NC_134892.1:20874501-20884501 GCF_041734735.1 Babylonia areolata
GTGTGGGGGGGAAGGGGGGGGGGGGCGAAGGGGAATCATAGATGGAGCGTGGCGACAAGTACATCATTTCTCCCCCATGCTCTTTAAAAAATTCAGTGGGTATTTATTGTACAAAACTACACCTATCGCGCTTATGTCTGAAAAGGGGAAAAAGCAAGTGAAACAAGTGTTGTACATTACAGTTATCAACCAGTGTTGATTTGATGTGTTTTTTTCCCACACAACTACAGATCTCCATGTACAAGAAACGTTCAAGCGAAATGACAAACAATATCGACAAATATCATGACAAAATGCATAACAAACGGTACAACAATCCCGATTTTATAACACAGTAGACATTGTAACAATGTTGTGCACTGAAATAATGTTTCAATATATATATATATTTTATTTTACGTTTTAAGATAGGATCGATTTTGTTTAACGTCCAGTCACACGTATTGGTGGTTAGTACACATCTGATAGAAAATTGGTAATTTCCACATTTAAATGTAATCGTTAAAAACAACACAAAAAAACAAACAAACAAAAAACACGCAGCAGGAGAAGAAAGGTGTGTGTGTGTGTGTGTGTGTGTGTGTGTGTGTGTGGGGGGGGGGGGGGGGGGGGGGGGGGGGGGGGGGGGGGGGTATGGCCAGTTTAGGGAAAACAGGACAGACGGCCAGAGAGTAGACTAGGCGATGTGAATATTCAAAATAAACATAAGTAAATAAAACAAAATATAATTAAAGAAAATTTACAAGTACATAGGAACGAACTAAAAAAGAAGAGAAAAAAAATGGTGTGTGCATGTGCGTGTGTGGGGGTGGGGGGGCTGGGGACAACGAATAGGAAAGGTGGAGGAAGGGGGGAAGGGGGGGGGGAATGGAGGGGTGTGGGAGTGTGGAGGGGGGGTGAGGGAAACAACAACAACAACAACAACCACAACCACATGAACAAACTGTCCGATTAAATGCCCGGCAGCTGTTTGATGCAAAGGATCAATGATGCTGGAGAATGATAGAAAAGAAGAAAAAAAAAAAATGCCGTTCCAGATTAAAATATCGATCCCCTCTCTCTCTCTCTCTGTCTGTCTCTCCCTCCCTCTCTCTCCCTTCCCCCCTCTCTCTCTGACGCCAGCGTTCAAAATGACGAAAGACGAGACCGACGATGACACCCGATGACAATGACGGAGGAGGGGGAAGGGGAAAAAAAGGTGTGTGTGTGTGTGTGTGTGTGTGTGTGTGTGTGTGAGGGGTGCGGGGAGGGGAGAGAGCGACAGCGTAGTAGGGAAGGATGGGAGAGGGGGAGGAGAGGAGGAGGATGGTTTACATAAGCGAAAGATAAAAGGGACCTGAAAGTATTCACCGATATAAAAGCGTCTAAATGAAAACTGAAACATCAAAGACACGGGTTTTTTCCCCCTTATTTCTTTCTTCCCCCCCCCCCCCCCCCCCCCCCCTTTTGTTTTTGGATGTTTTTGGTCTTTTGTTTCTCTAGGAGCGGAATCCATAATGGAAAATAAATATCCCCCCCCCTCCTCTGCCTTCCCCCTCCATGCATCCTTCCCTCCCTTATCATACCCAGACTCTCCCCCCCTCCCCTCCCCCCCCCCCCTTACCGCGTTCTGTTCACGTTGAAGCGAAAGTTTGCTCAGAAACTGCGCCAATTACCTGACAAAGTTTTTATTATGTCTTTCAGTACACGCAACCAGGAAGACTTTCTACAGGGGAATCTGTTGACACTAACTAATGGGGGAGGGAGGGAGGGAGGGTGGGAGAGAGAGAGAGGGGGGGAGAGAGAGGGGGATAGACAGAGAGGGAGAGAGAGAGGGGAGAGAGAGGAGAGAGGGGAGAGGTGAGAGGAGAGAGACAGAGGAGAGAGGGAGAGAGGGGAGAGAGAGAGGGGAGAGAGAGAGGAGAGATGGAGAGAGAGGGAGAGAGAGGAGGGGGAGAGAGAGGAGAGAGGGGAGAGATGGAGAGAGAGGGAGAGAGAGGAGGGGAGAGAGAGAGGGGAGAGAGAGAGGGGAGAGAGGAGGGGGAGAGACAGAGAGGGGAGAGAGAGAGGGGAGAGAGAGAGGGGAGAGACAGAGAGGGGAGAGAGAGAGGGGAGAGAGAGAGGGGAGAGAGGAGGGGGAGAGACAGAGAGGGGAGAGAGAGAGGGGAGAGAGAGAGGGGAGAGAGGAGAGAGGGGAGAGATGGAGAGAGAGGAGGGGAGAGAGAGGAGAGAGGGAGAGAGGGGAGAGAGAGAGGGGAGAGAGAGAGGAGAGAGGGGAGAGATGGAGAGAGAGGGAGAGAGAGGAGGGGAGAGAGAGGAGAGAGGGGAGAGATGGAGAGAGAGGGAGAGAGAGGGGAGAGAGAGAGGGGAGAGAGAGAGGGGAGAGAGAGGAGGGGAGAGAGAGAGGGAGAGAGGGGAGAGATGGAGAGGGAGAGAGAGGAGGGGAGAGAGGGGAGAGATGGAGAGAGAGGGAGAGAGGGGAGAGAGGGGAGAGAGAGAGAGGGGAGAGGGGAGAGAGAGAGAGAGGTGAGAGGGAGAGAGGGGAGAGATGGAGAGAGAGGGAGAGGAGGGGAGAGAGAAAGGGGAGAGAGGAGAGGGAGAGAGGAGAGAGGGAAGATATAGGGGGGTGGGGGTGGGGAGAGACAAGAGGGGCGGGGTCTGGGGGTGGGGGGCAGCATAAGAAATAAAGGGGATGAAGAAGGGTAGAGGAAGTGGGCATTCCATCTGTACATGAGAGAGAGAGAGAGAGGGGGGGGAGAGAGAGAGAGAGAGAGAGAGAGGGAAAGAGAGGGGAGAGAGAGGGGAACGAGAGAGAGAGAGAGATGCAAAAGAGAGAAAGACAGAGACAACACACAGACACACACACGAGATACAAAACCCAAGAACCAGCACCAGTCCACGCAAAAGACCTCACCAGAAGAAGCAGAAGAAGAAGAAGAAAGAGGAACCACCGCCGCCGTCACAGCAGCTTCCACCTCCAGGAACCAAGTGCTGACCTTGACCCTCCCGTCCGACATAAAACTGGTCACGTTACACCCGTACACCCTCCTCCTCCTCCTCACCACGCCTCCCCCCGACCCCTCCTCACCCCCTCCTCTCCCCCACACAGCCAACACCCTCAGGCTGCTTCGCCGCGTGTCCCGAAGGTCAAGGTCGCACGAGCCGAACGTGGCCTCCGACAGGGAGCAGCGCCGCTTGAGCACGTGCGCCGAGGCGAGGACCCTGTCCCTCGGAAGATGGTACAGCACGAGCGACATGACGTCATAGTCGGCATCGAGGCTGCTTCCGCTACACTCCAGTTCCCGGATGTCCGACCGCCCGCGGAAAGGTCGGGAGACCAGTCCTGGGTTCGGGGGTGGGGAGTGGAAGGGGGTGGGTGGGTGGGTGGTGGTGGAGGGTGGAGGATTGGCGGTAAGGGGTAAGGGGTGGTGGGAAGAACAACAGCAGAAACATTCGAATCCCAATCTGTTCCGCATCCCATTTTTACTGATGTATCTATCTATCTATCTATCTATCTATCTATCTTTCTATTTCTTCTTCTTCTTATCATCATCATTATTATCATCGAATCTAAAAACAAAACAATGACAGCAAGAAAGGATTAACGATCCTGTCTAATCTGACGCTAGTCTGCATTCTTTTTTCCTTTTATATTCATATTTTTTTTTCTTTTTTTGATATATATATAGTAATGGATAGCAGGAATTAACGATCCTGTCGAATCTCACTCTTCTGCATTCTCTCTCTCTCTTTTTAAAATTATCTTTTATGTCAGATAATTTTTAATTAAACGAAAATGACAGAAGGAATTAATACCCCGTGGTCGAATCAACCGTACTACAAGCTCTGAGGACGAGGCAGACAATTTATGTTAACAATTTAGCTTTGGAAGCTGTGTGGTTTCCTGTTCTATTCATACAGTTCAAGACTGATGAATATAAAACTTCCATTTTTCAAAATTTTATTTCATCGATCAATAGCTTTCTAATCATTCTAGTTCGTTCCTGAAACGTTATCAGAACTGAAAAAGTCCCAGTCGAAAAAAAAAATCGCTTTTTGGAACTCATCACATTACAACCATGTAACATCATCTTCTCTATTCTCTTATTCACTACTGCCAACTTAATCATCTGTTGACCTTCGGCTGAGTCTTAGTGAAGAATGGAACAGATGTATCTGTTGGAAGCAATTTAGAAATCCGTATAGCTGGTAAGGAAATCAAATGACAAATATTCGACAAATACACAGTCAGTCTTACTGCAACCTGTTTCACAAACAGCAATACTCTACACATTATGCACATACAGATAGCTGCGAACAAAGACGTTAGTTTGTAAATTATTCGCTGAAATCGTCGATTTAATGTATTCTTTTCAGATATGGTTTCAGCAAAACCCTTGAGTAAGATGACAATAAACCTGGCCGCAAGCTAATGCTTAACTTTTGACCCAATAGTTTCTTCAGCTTAGCTAACACCTCCAGGTAAAATGAATATAGTACTGCGCCTATTTGAAATATTTCAACTTTAATTATTCGAAATGTTTTAATTTAAAGATATTTCAGCTTTAATCATTCATACTATTTGAACTTTTATTATTCAAGATGCTTCAACTTACCCACTTGATAACAAACAGTCCACTGCAAAGCTGTCAGGATGATGACATTTCCGAGTGGACACCTCCACAAAGTCGACACAAACGTCTTTGTCATCCTGTGGGTGAATCCACGCCCACTCTCCCTCCCTCCCTCCCTCTCTCAAGCGCCAGTTCACAATTGACTGTCACAACTTAGGCAAAGCTCTCCCCCAACACACACCCTCTCTCTCTCAAGCGCCAGTTCACAATTGACTGTCACAACTTAGGCAAAGCTCTCCCCCAACACACACCCTCTCTCTCTCAAGCGCCAGTTCACAATTGACTGTCACAACTCAGGCAAAACTCTCCTCCAACACATCTCTCAAACGCCAGTTCACAATTGACTGTCACAACCTACGCAATGCTCTCCCCCCAATACATACTCTCCCTCTCTCAAGCGCCAGTTCGCAATTGACTGTCACAACTCAGGCAAAAGCTCTCCTCCAACACATCTCTCAAACGCCAGTTCATAATTGACTGTCACAACCTACGCAATGCTCTCCCCCCAATACATACTCTCCCTCTCTCAAGCGCCAGTTCGCAATTGACTGTCACAACTCAGGCAAAACTCTCCTCCAACACATCTCTCAAACGCCAGTTCATAATTATTGACTGTCACAACCTACGCAATGCTCTCCCCCCAATACATACTCTCCCTCTCTCAAGCGCCAGTTCGCAATTGACTGTCACAACTGCCGCAAAGTTCTCTCTCTCTCTCTCTCTCTCCCAACACGGACAAGCAGCATTGTGCCGTGCGCGGCCCAGGACTTCCATTAGAGGGCCAACAAAACAGGCATTTGTCGTTTCCTGTCGCCGCCACAGGACAACGCACCCCCCCCCTCCCCCTTTCCCCTGTCTCCTGCCTCCATCGATTGTGGGGGAGGGGGGGCAAGGAGGGGGTGGGGGCAGAGGGAGAATGGACTAGTGGCGTGTCCCGTGCGGCATTTTAATTGTAGATGGCAGACCCTTCCCCCTCCCACCCCCCACCCCCCTAACACACACACACACACTCACACACTCTCTCTACCTCTTTCTCCCCACCCCTCCAAATGCATCTTCCCCTTCTGCCCTGAAGGGGGGACCTTGTGTCCAGAGGGAAGGGACCTGGGAGCTGCGACAAGGGAAGGGAAAACAAGTGATACGTGGACTCCCAATGAATTTTTATCGATTTCTCCCTCCCCTGGCCATTAAATCGAGGTGGGGAGGGGGAGAAGAAGGTCGTTTGATTTGCACGCATGGAGGAAAACTAATCCCTTCAATCTCCATTCCACCATTTTCTTCTCCCCCCCCCCCCCCCCCCCGCCCCCTGCTGCCGTGCTGGGGCTCCCAGCAGGATACTTCGGAAGATCCTCCCCCCCCCACCCCTCCCAGCCCCCCTAAACCCGTTGACATAGAAACAAAGCCCCGTCGGCTTGTTTTAGTAGTTCCAGGCACGTGCACTGCCTGCAAAGTCCACGGGGAGAGCGCGCGCTCCACATGTCGAAATGCGGGTATCCTGTTTTGTCATGCACCAGTCTGTTTACACTGAATTACACTCAATTCATAGAAAGAAAAAAAAGAAGAAGAATGGTTGGCAAAGAAGACAAGTGCAGAGAGAGAGAGAGAGAGAGAGAGAGAGAGGTTCAAAGAGACACAAAGAGAAACATGGAATTGGGTGTGTGTGTGGGGGGGGGGGGAGGGAGGTAGTGGTGAAACGATTCTCGACAATTTTCGAAGACCAGAACGTTATCATGTAAATCACGAGGGTTACAGCGTCAATCAATCCAAATATGGCATCTGCAGACCCCCCACGCCCAACCCCCACCTTCCCCCCCTTCCACAACACCCCCCTCCCTTCCCCACTCCTCCCAACTTCCTGTTTCTTTCTCTCTGTACGAAACGTACATGTGCTGTAAATACGACATACAAATATAACCAAACCAAACTTCGATCGGAGACAAAATCAATTCACAGAAGGACCAACAGAACAGAGACGCAACCTCTGACAGATACATTCGGACAAGAACACAACACGTTCTGACCAGAAGCACAACAACAACAACAACAAACACACACACAACGGTTGTTGTTTCGTTTTCGACAGTATTAACAATCATGTAAACTTGTCGTTCAGTTCGACATCATAAATAACAAAATGCCCAGCCAAACAACGAACAAACACCCTAAACTTTTCATCCTTCACAAGCAATGGAGCTGAGCAAAGACACAGCCCATCCTCGTCCCCCCCGACCCCCACCCCCATCCACCCGCTCCCCACCCCCACAACTACTCACGCGGCCTCCTGACGATCAGCGACCAGGAAACCTGCTTCACCTTGCCCACGCTCCCAACCAGGCTGGTCAGGTTACACCCGTACACCCTCGACCGACCCTCCAGCAAGTCCCTCACAGACACCAGAGCCTTCACGAGGCTTCGCCGAGAGTCCGAGTCGTCGATGCGACAGGCCACGAAGGTGTCCGAGGTGGTGCACGACCTCTTCCTCAGGTTGACCACCGCCAGAGGCCTGGCTCTGGACCGCTGGAAGAGCACCATGGAGAGGAGGTCGCTGTCCGAGGGAAGTGTTCGTCCAGAGCACTCCACGGACCGGATTTCCGGAAAGCCGTGGAAGGAGCTGGAGGTCAGCCCTGCAAGGTCAGTGACACGCACGTGGCGAGGGTGGGGTGGGGTGGGGGTGGGATAACTCGCTTTTCAATGAACCGTGGTGAGGGTGGCGGGGGGTGGGGGGGGGGGGAGTACTGTGATCGCTCGAGTTGCTACAACTATTACTTCGTTATTTGTTTGCACATGTTGGGGTTAATTCTAAACGCTCTGGTACCAGTTGCATTGCTTCGTTCTAACTTTTTGACAGTTACACGTGACTAAATTAATGCCCACGTTGACCGAACTACGCCACTGGTCAGTTCCATTCTACACACAGTTAGTAGCGGGTTACGACCACACTAGGCTCTTCCGTCCGAGCAATGCAACTGGCTCCTGGACCAGAAGGCGTTATAAATACCAAATATTATAAAAATATTACATCATTATTAGACGTGGGCACTTCACAGAATAGTGGTGAAGTATCATCGTTGGTTCGTTCGTTCGTACAGGTGCTATACTAACGTCTGGAAAGACACTCCACAGATCATAAGCGAAATGAATCGTTAGAACTGTTAATGCACCTTAGTTTTTCATGGACGCTTCATAGGATAGTGGGGAAATATTATCGCTAGCAGTGTTGCTGCACTACAATGCAACTGGCCAGTTTGTCTGTCATTTTCCTGTATCGTTCAACTCTAACCTGCACTCAAAGACATAGAGAACCAAGGAAGACATTTTCCCCCCCGACTCTTAACAAATACACAGCGAGAGAGGAAAGAAAATAGCATTATGTCTCATGCAGGCTGCTGTCCGAATTCTCTGCAGTTACATCAGCTCAACTTCTGCCACCTCCTCGCAAGGAGTAAAAGTGAAAAAAAAACAACAACAAAAAAACAAACAAAAAAAAAAAAAACGTTTGACATGAAAGAAGATGCTTTTGATCTGTAAGCTGAAGCGCGTTGACCTTTTACTCTCTGATCTTTGATGCGCGCTGAGAGAAAAAAAAAAAAAAAAAAAAAAAAAAAAAAAAATCTCGACTCTTTTAATTTTATTTCGTGTAATTTCAATCTCCAATCAAAATGTAAAGAATTTATGGCGACACTTTCTGACTGACTGACCTGAGACACTCCAGAAATGAAAGAATATTTTATCGACTACCTTGCAATGCCATGCATTTCATGCTTTCTCGACTGACAAAGGAGGAAAATATGCATTGTAGTATACACAGCAATAACCACGTGTGTTCATTTCTTGCATAACAAACTGTTACTTCTAACTCAAAAGCCGAATTCGATAAAATCGTCATTTTTCACAGATGTACGACTGAAAATTACAAATTCAGATGATACGCTTATGGGGTAGAAGAACACTGCTGCAAAGAAATTTGCTGATTTAATTTGCATGGAAACAAATCATATGCACTTCTACAGGAATCGATAGCGGTATGAAACCCTGGTGTGTGTGTGTGTGTGTGTGTGTGTGTGTGTGTGTGTGTGTGTGTGCGTGTGTGTGTGTGTGTGTGTGTGTGTGTGTGTGTGTGTGTGCGTGTGCGCATGCGTCCTTGCGTGTGTGTTTTTGTGTGTGTGTGTGTGTGTGAACACTCGAGCTCGAAACAAATGGCCATTTTCCTGTTCTGTTCAAATCCTTCCCTGTAAATGTAGTAACAACATCAGACAGACGTTTCTTCTCTCCTGTTATCAGCTGACATTTTTCACAGCCATTAACACGTCCATTTCAATGAAACGCTAACGACAGAAGGTAATTGCAGCCTCAACTTCAGAAACTGCAGTCCTTCCTCTTGTGATAGATTCTGTTATCATTCCAGTCATAACTCTAAATGGGAGCATTCATCCAACATACAATCAATTATGCATCACTACGCTACGCTTTGGAGAGCTTCCACTAGTAAAGCCTTCCACACCCCAGTCTAAAACCCTCTCATCACCTTCCTACTGTAAAAACCTGATGGCAGATACAACGCTGTATTGTTTTCTAAATGAACTTGATCAATTAAAAACACAAAACAAAAACCCGAACCAAGAAGACGATGCCACTCACAGACATTCATTCATCCCTTTAGAAAATGACACAAGCGTGTGTCTCCCCTATCATTCAGCACGTTTAAGAGTCGTGTGAAAAAAAACAACAATAACAAAAACAAAACAAACAAACAAACAAACAAAAACCAACGAAAAAACCCCTCTCAACACAAAAATGCTTTTCGTGCTTTTAGCAAAGAACGAGTAAACAACGACGAAAAAAAAAAAAAAATATAAAAAAAAAAGACACCCCCCCCAGCCCTATTTTCCCGATCAATACTCCCATACTACACACATTCCAACACCGCACACCCACCCTCCCGAAAAAAAAACACCCAAAACCTTCACAATACAAAATACGATCACCTACCGCCGATTCTGGAAGACGCGACACTGCCAACAACCACCATGGTATAGTAGTAGTAGTAGCAGTAAAAAAACAGCGAACTTGCCCCAGACTTCACACCCACAGCGGCCATGTTTTTTTCCGAGCGACTGAGCCAAACCTCCAACCCTGACTCCTTCCATCCAGCCACTGTGTTCGCTTCTGCTCCGTTCCGTCAGTTGTGTCGGCGACATGCGAGACTCTCAGAGTTGCTTCCCTTGCCGCCGCCGTCGCCGGCGCCCAGGCAGCAGTTGCGTCCCTTCAGGCTGGGGTCCGCGTTATGAGGATTTGTGGCCGAACTGTTGATCCCGATCCGCCGCCTCCGGTGACAATCGATTTCGTGCTGTCGCTGCAGGGAGAAATTTACTTCCCTTGCCAATACC